>NW_015090952.1:61076-79071 GCF_001431845.1 Calidris pugnax | reverse complement strand
TAGGCAGCTAAAATTAAAGAAAAAAGGGCTGCCCCCTTTTTTTTTTTTTTTTTTTTTTTTATTTGCTGGGAGGGGAGGTCATTTATGTTCTCTAAGTCTCAGTCCATCATTTCCCTGTGCATGAAAAGCCACTGTCATATTTTGGGTGCTGCCAGGAATGGAAAATCCTATGGTTTTGGACATCCTGTGTGTTAGAAAAGAATTGGCACATCAAACATTTGGTCTTTGAAACTGCAGTCTGTTAGACTTGCAATTTGCTAATAGCAACAAAGGTAAGTAGTAGCAACTACAGCCACCGTTCAACACATCTCTCACTTTTCACTCCCTATCGTAGAATCAGGATCATAGAATTGTCTACCTTGGAAGGGATCCTTAAGATCATTGAGTCCAACCGTTAACCTGACACTGCCAAAACCACCACTAAACCATGTCCCTAAGCACCATGGCTATTCATCTTTCAAATCCCTGCAGGGATGGTGATTCCACCACTTCCCTGGGCAGCTTGTTCCAATGTTCGATAACCCTTTCAGTGAAGAAATTTTTCCTAATATCCATCATAAATCTCCCCTGGCGCAACTTGAGGACATTTCCTCTAGTCCTATCACTTGTTACTTGGGAGAAGAGACTGACCCCCACCTCACTACAACCTCCCTTCAGGTAGTTGTAGAGGATGATAAGGTGTCCCCTCAGCCTCCTTTTCTCCAGTGTAAACAACCCAAATTCCCTCAGCCGCTCCTCATAAGACTTGTTCTCTACACCCCTCACCAGCTTCGTTGCCCTTCTCTGGACATACTCCAGAGCCTCAGTGTCACCTCAGTATCAAAAAGGATAAAACATGGAAGCTGACCTGAGGTGTGATGGTCTACAACACTTTACAACAATAGTAAAATGCAATTGTTAGGCACAGGGAATGAAAGAGAAAAATCCTGTGTCAGGACAGTGAGAAGCATGGTGCTTCTTGAGACATACCTCTGCAAATAGTGCTACTGGCTCCTTTAAATGGAATTTAAGATGAGCATTTAATTTGATGACCTTCTGCTATAGTGAAGCACAGCTGTTCATGTAAAACTGAATATCACCACTGAATAAACAACTGTATCCTACTTACGCTCCCTACAAAGGGTGTGAATATGTCTAGTGCATCAAGTGTAGGCACAAAGTAATAAGAGCAGGGCAGAATGCACTGAGGAATCTACTACCCCACTAGTAAGACAATTTCAGTACAGTCCTAGAAAACAAAAAATCTTAAGGTAACTACTCAACAAGGCCAAAGAGAATGTTCCTATTTAAATTTATGCATACTTCAGATAGCAACTGTTGTATGTACCTCTTATTCTTAAGTTATATAGATGAAAAATAGGCAACCATTAGACTAGAGCTTGAGGCAAAATATGATGCAACACAGTCTTTGTCCTTAAAATAAACATTTGTTTTATAATTTTATTCTCTCTTTTCTCTTTTTTTTCTTTCCTTTTAAAATTTTCAGAGTTATGAAATGAAATATTAATCTTTGGAATGTATTTTGGTCATAATGTAAATAATTTCTTTTTTCATACACCTCACAGCATCTGAGCTCTGATAAATACCTCTGGGTGGCTTTTATTTTGCTCTGTCTCTCATTAACAAGTGATTATTTTGTTTAGATTCAGCTGTCACAGAAACTGGACAAGGCAACAGTGAGTCCACCACTATCACACAGAAAATCTTAAGAGAAGAAGATGGCTCTGGTGCTACTGTTTTGCCAGGACTAAGCACAGAGGAGGTGTGTACAATGGGTTTATCGTATGCCTTACTGTTTTCTCCCAAGAGCAGGAAAATATATGAATTTTAGGTGCTTTTCTGAATCAGTGCCTTTATCTATTGCATCTTAGCAGCACGCCAAAACAGAAGTTACTTTTTAAGTTCTTAAATGCTCTCTCATGACACGAGACTGAAAAGCACTGACACTATGCAGAAGTTTGAATCTATAACCATTGAGATGGGCTTGAGACTTTTGACTAACAAAATGAATTTATTCTTTCAGTTTTTGCATTTTTTCGTTTTGCGTTTAAGAAAGTGAGAAACCTCTCTCATGACACGAGACTGAAAAGCACTGCACTGACACTATGCAGAAGTTTGGATCTATAACCATTGAGATGGGCTTGAGACTTTTGACTAACAAAATGAATTTATTCTTTCAGTTTTTGCATTTTTTCGTTTTGCGTTTAAGAAAGTGAGAAACAAAGACAATAACCAACCCAAACCCTCACCATGAAAGGCACAATTGTTATTCCCTAAAAGTGGGCACCTTGGTCTTACTTACTCACAGCCACTGCCTTGCAGGTGAAAGTCGTGCTTACTTCTCAGAAGTGTGGTATATAAACAGATTTAAAATTAAGCCCTTTGAGTGCTCACCAAGTGGTTCTGTTTGAAGTATCAAAGAAGCACTGCGTTATCACAGTGATTCATTATTAGCTGATCCAAACAGAAGACTAACACTAAAACACACTGAAGTCTGGAGGAATCCATGCCTAAAATGTATATTGCTGGCTCTCCTTGGTTGCCCACAGAATAATCTGAAAATTTACAATTTATACAAATTATTCCTTTATAAACCGAATCTTGAATTACCATCCAAGAGGTTGATCCAATATTCCATGTCTTGGCAAGGGAATGACTGCATGGATTGCACTGGAAAAGTATCTGCAACTTCTAGTTCTTTCATTAAGTAAGCAGTGTGTGCTGCCTCCTGACAGCTGCCTATGTTGACACCCAGAGATGAAAAATCTATTTAAAAAGTAGCCAGCAGCTTTCCTGGCACTCACAATAAAAAGATGCTTTGACTAATGAAATATTAAGACCGAACAACCTTTCCACCCCTAGATGGCCTTAAAAAAGAATGAAATTTGAGGCAAGTCAGTAGAGTTGTTTGGGGTCTGTGCATTACTCACCTAGTTCTTTCATTAAGTAAGCAGTGTGTGCTGCCTCCTGACAGCTGCCTATGTTGACACCCAGAGATGAAAAATCTATTTAAAAAGTAGCCAGCAGCTTTCCTGGCACTCACAATAAAAAGATGCTTTGACTAATGAAATATTAAGACTGAGCAACCTTTCCACCCCTAGATGGCCTTAAAAAGAATGAAAGTTGAGGCAAGTTGTTTGGGGTCCGTGCATTACTCATGTCTGTGTCAGAGCAGTTACATGAAGTTATATGGCTGTTTACAGCCATGCCTAGCTTTTCTCTAGGCTGCCAGCACATTTTTTAGAAGTATTCTAGAAGAGGCAATATCTGGACATCTTTCACCTGTCAGAGATGCCTTCCAAAAGTCCTGGTCAGGCTGTCTTCTTGTAAACGTCCAAGCAGTAATTCCTTTCAGGATCCCTCCTGATGGAAAAAGAGATACTAGAAATTGTGCATGCCACCATCAAGTGGGTTGTACTCTACTGAACAGAGGAAAATCTGACAAAGAAGGGGCTATAATTTAATTGGCAATTCAATTCTGCCAGGACCAGGAATAACTGTAAATTATATGCATAGCATTCAGACTAGTCACATTTTCAGTATCACTTTTTGTCAATTCCCTTGTAAAATTAGATATCCCCTTTCGGATAGACTCTGGTTGGCGTAGCTCCTAGGCAAGGAAATTAAGAGAAAACCCAGGGTAGCCTGTCTCTACTTTGAGGTTCACACACTGCTAAGAAAAATGGTGGCCCTTTTAACTTCTAAATAGAGAGTACTCCAGCCTACATGACTGCAAGCACTAGAAACCCCAAGGGGAGTGACTATGCCATGTGTAGCAAAGTCACCTTCTCTGGTGAGGTACTGGGCTTTGAAAGATACTGTGCCTATTGAATGTGTAAGGTAATGTGTAACCAGAATTTTGTGTGATTCTGCAAATTAAAGTTATGTGTGCCCCTCATTGGGAATCCTGTGAGTTGGAGGGCTCCAGCTACTCAAGTACTTACCCTCCTTGTTGACATATTTCAAAATAATCAGCTAGCACTACATTTTTAGTTAATTAACATTCCTGATCCAACAGCCACCGTGGATTTTTGTAACCAGAAATTAAATAATGACCTTTTCTTCCTCTTGTCTTTGCGGCTCTTACGCCAAAAGTCCATTCTTTGTATTGCTTGAAACTGCAGTCGGTTACAACTGCTTCTGCTTGACAGAAAACATACAGCACCAAGAAACGCAGAGTTTTTATTCTAAAGTTCTACACTGTGTGTTTTGTTCAAGTGTTAAAGGTTGTTCCTTACAAGGTCTTCTAGTGTTTTTGTGTTTATTGTGGTAAATTACAAAAAATGGTGAAAAATTAGGTTAAGAATCATCCATTGGAGCTGACATACAAGAGGCTTTAATATTTGTTGGAGCTCTTCCAAATATGATTCATCTAACATTTTCATGCTTGCATTCACATTTTTTAAAAGCAGCAATTTTAGTGTCAGGATGAACTATTGTTCTCACAATCTCTTCTTTTTTTCAGTTTTGAGCTATTTTTCTTAAATAAAAACCCAGCCTTGATTTAAGTAGTGTGACACAAAAAGCTTAAATCAATTGTGACAAGTAGTTTTGCTACTTACTCATCTTTATGAGTTTTTTCTTGAATTTATTCATACTTCCACATCATTTTCACTACATAGATACCCAAGATGGCTATACAATATGCTAATCAACAATCTTTTAGAAAATAATAATTAAAAAAATTACATTGAAAACTGGTCTTTGTGACCAGACTACACTCCACTACGTGGCAGAATTGGCCCTATCTCCTGTAGGTTTATCATTGTACAGGTTATGCAATTTGTAAGCCAGTTGGTATGTGTAACACTGACTAGGCACAGTGTTCTTCTTGAAGTGTTGTATGGAACCAAGACAAATGCCTCTCAGGAAAATTTGCTAAAGTTGGATAAACAGTGTTACTGTCATCAAGCACGTATAACGAAGAAAATTATGACCTGGTTGTCAGACATCCACGCTGATTTAGCATTCATTATGTTCACACTTTGATTTTAGAATAGAATAGAATAGAGCAGAACTATTTCAGTTGGAAAGGACCCATAACAATCATCTAGTCCCACTGCTTGACCAATTCAGGGCTGACCAAGTTAAAGCATGTTGTTAAGGGCATTGTCCAAATGCATCTCAAACACTGACAGGCTTGGGGCATCGACCAACCCCTCTAGGAAACCCGTTCCAGGGTTTGATCACCCTCTTGGTAAAGAAATGCATCCTCAAGTCCAGCCTAAACCTATCCTGATGACCTTTGAGCCATCACCACACATCCTATCACTGGATGCCAGGGAGAAGAGATCAGCACCTCACTCTCTACTTCCCCTCCTCAGCAAGCTGATGAGAGCAATGAGGTCACCCCTCAGTCTCCTTTTCTCCAAACTAGACAAACCCAAAGTCTTCAGTTGCTCCTTGCAGGACATTCCTTCCATCCCTTTCACCAGCTTTGTTGCCTTCTTCTGGACTCATTCAAGGACCACCACACCCTTCTTAAATTGTGGGGCCCAGAACAGCACTCAGTGTTCAAGGTGAGGCTGCACCAATGCCGAATACAATGGGATAATCACCTCTGTTGAGCAGTTGGTTATACTATCTTCAACGCACTGGGGGAATGAGGAACTGTCCACCATAGGAGCAGACCAGATTTGAGATCATCTAGGGAACCTGAAGGTGCACAAGCCCATGGGACCTGGTGAAAGGCATCCACAAATCCTGAGGGAACTGGCAGATGAAGTTGCTAAGCCACTGTCCATCATATATGAGAAGCTGTGGCAGTCTGGTGAAGTTCCTGCTGACTGGAAAAGGGGAAACATAACCCCCATTTTTAAAAAGGGAAAAAAGGAAGACCCGGGGAACTGCAGGCCAGTCAATCTCAGCTCTGTACCCAGCAAGGTGATGGTTTCCTCCTGGAAACCATGCTAAGGCACATGGAAAATAAGGACGGGATTGGTGACAACCAACATAGCTTCAGTAAAGGCAAGTCGTGCCTGACAAATTTGGTGGCGTTACAGTATTGGTGGATAAGGGAAGAGCAGCTGACATCATCTACCTGGGCTTGCACAAAGCATTTGACACTGTCCTGCATGACATCCTTGTCTCTAAGGTGGAGAGACGTGGATTTGACAGACTGAGCTCTCAGTGGATAAGGAATTGCCTGGATGAATGCAACTCAGAGAGTTGCAGTCAATGGCTCCATGTCCAAGTAGAAAGCAGTGACAAGGGGCATCCCTCAGGGATTGGTACTGGGACCAGTACTGCTTAACATCTTTGTCAGTGACATGGACAGTGCTATTGACCACATCCTCAGCAAGTTTGCCGACAACACAAAGGTGTGTGATGTGATTCACACTCTGGAGAAAAGGAATGCCATCTGGAGGAACCTGGGCAGGCTTGAGAGGTGGGCCCATGGAAACTTCATAAGTTCAACAAGGCCAAGTGCAAGGTCCTGCGTGTGGGTCAGGGCAATCCCAAGCACAAATACAGGCTGGGCAGAGAATGGATCGAGAGCAGCCCTGAGGAGAAGGACTTGAGGGTGTTGGTGGATGAGAAGCTCAACATGAACCAGCAATGTGCACTGGAAGCCCAGGAAGCCAACCACTTCCTGGGCTGCATCAAAAGAAGCGTGGCCAGCAAGTCGTGGAAGGTGATTCTGTTCCTCTACCGCGCTTTGGTGAGACTCCACGTGGAGTACTACATCCAGCTCTGAAGATTCTCACATAGGAAGGACATGGACCTGTTGGAATGAGTCCAAGGGAGGACCACAAAAATTATGAGAAGCCTGAAGACAGGCTGAGAGAGCAGGGGCTGTTCAGCTTGGAGAAAAGGCTCCTGGGAGACCTCACTGTAGTTGTGATCTTACCTGCAGCTTAGTTAACTAGGTTCCCTTCTAGCACTTTTCCAGATGGGAAAAAAAGTTTCTACTGAGACCAGATGAAAAAAATCTCTGGTCTTTGGGAACTTTTGTAGTGATAAAACCCAGAAAGATCTTCAAAAAATCAGCTAGCGGCTCCTTTGCTGATAGTTACTGTATTACATCCCTCCTAGTTTCATTAGCTACTAATGGAACACAAAATATTTCATTACTGCTATAAAATGTGAACAAATCCTAGTGCACATTTCAAAATATGATGCAAAAATGACTTAAATGTCCTGTCTTGTAGAGTGGGTTTTAATTTAAATGCATATTAGTGTCAAAACTTATTCTGTGCTTGCTGTATTTAAATTATTCTTTTTATTTTTCTTAGTCTCTCTTCACCAAATACTGATGTTTAGCAATTTTTTGCTCTTGCTTGTTGTCTGTTTTTTACTCTTTGCTATCAGTTTCCTCATTTCATCTTCTGTCACTTTTCTTTTTAACCAAGCTGAATATGTAATCCTCTTTTGTTAGACTTGTAGATCTCAGGGGATTTGGCAAAAGCATTCCTAACACATCTCTTTTTGACTTTCAGAGTTTTCTCCCATACAGCCTGAGTTCATGAAACTGGTCTTTTTCAAACCTGCATTATTGATTTAGACTGTGCAGATCTGTGCAGATCTGAAATAAGACCATGTTCATTTGCATCTAGGTGACCAAATCTCAGGTTTTCCAGTTCAGCAAGCAATTTATCTGTATTTGTGTGAATGAGCTCTGGTATGAAATGCCTTTGCTGAATGGAGTATATTGTTTGTGTGGAGCCTAAGAGGTTCCTGACTGCACTGAACAGAGCAGGGGTTCTAGGAGAGAGGGTGAAAGATGGGAAAAGCAATGCAACACATTTTTCATGTTCCACATTTTAATTATCCAGGACCAGAAAGGTCAAGAAGAAGAGGATGGGTCCACAGAATCTCCAGGAAGGCCAGAGGTAGAAGATGTGCAGGAAAAAGATCAAGGACCTCCTGGACCTCCAGGGAAACTTGGGCAAGATGGTCAGCCTGTGAGTATTTTCTGTCTGTTGAAAGAATGCATGTATTTTAGAAGGGAGAATTGTCATTCATCACACATGCATAAAGGGTGAAACTCCACCGCCTCACACGCTGTCATCAGTTACACTTCCACAAGATGGGTTTTAGCCCCACCAAATCAACTCAGGAGCATTGTGTCTGCTTTGCACATCTGTCCATGGCTGTACAAGGCCTGAGGAGGGACAATCATCAGACAGCACAACACAAACAACTGATTTGGCAGCGTGCTCATGTTCCTAGAGCAGTAATGCTACAAACTCTTTGGGCAGCCTTTGCAGTGCTGCAGCACCTTCCCAGCTGTCATGTTTGAACACATTCAAAGCTGCTGGACTTCAGAACTCACATGCCTTCTTCCGTGGCTTCTGTGTACCCGGGATGTGTCCCATTTAATATCCTTCTGAACCATCAACACATGATATATCCAATTAAACAGAGGTGCAGAACGCCGTGACAGAGTATTTGTAACAGTTCTGGTTTGTTATTTTGGCACTGCATGACACATCAAGGAATAGTTAATTGCTTTTCTCTTTTGTTTCTTCTTGGCTACAATATTTTGTTTACCTTCTAACGAAGATGTTTTATTTTAGGGCCTTCCTGGTAAAAATGGGCTACCTGTAAGTACTCTTTTATACATATTTTGGTTAACTGAACAAAAAAACTCCAATGACATTTTTTATCAGAGACTCAGCTACGTTGAAGCTTAAGCAACCAAGTGCTTTGTCTGCATGCCCTCTTTAGAAGACAGGTCTGGTGCTGTAGTTGACTTCCTCAGGTTCCCAAGAGAGAAGAATCCAAGTTTCTAAGAGAAATATATGATTTCCCAGTTGCAAAATAAATAAGAAGCCTGGCATGCCATAAGCAGCTGTGCAAGAGTCCAGCTCTGGTGAGGTTGGCTTTTTGGCAGAGAGGAACTTAAAAAACAGGACATACTGAGACCCAGGCCTCTTCCAGAGCAAAACAAAGTGTTTCATTGACCCTTCATAGACACATGCTGCCATGTTGCCTGCTCCCAACCTCAGCTGTTACTGACTTTCCAGATGCACCTCTCACCCCTCAGCTCCTGTGCAGTAATTCAGCTGCACCTTCCGCTCCATCGTTCCTGCTTTCCTTTCTCTGCGTTCCTCTATTTTGCCCTCTCTTCTGTCCACGTTTGCTGTCATCTTCCTGTATTGTTCCTTCCTCCCTTCTCCAGATGTCTCCCATCCATAGGTCAGCTCACCACGAGCTGCTGCTGGATTACATATGCATCCTCCAGGGTGAAATATTGCACAGCAGTGCACACAGCAACAAATCCCTAGCTGTCATATTCCATGAGTGTCCCAGCTGCTGTTGTGCATCTGCCCTCTTGATGCTTTATTGCCTGGATTCTTTTTTTCCTTACTCATTAGCTGTTGCTGCCTCTTTGTGCATCTTCCTCCTCTCCAAGACCTTCCCTCCCAGAGGCTGTCATCATTACCATGCCTGCTCCTCCTTTTGTACACTGCCATGCAACACTGTTGTGAACTTCCTCTCTGTTCCTGCCCCCTGCAAGTAAACCTCAAATCAAACTGCTATGTTTTAAGATATTAAAAAAATAATAATTCAGTAGTCATTCATGGGATGCATTATTCAGCTCCTGCATACATTCAGCTGCGTGCATACGTTGCTATATTCCCAGAACATAACTGATTTTGAAACTTTAATTAAAGTCAGGTTATGTGTCATTAGGGTGTGTATGGACAAGAGGTCTACGTTTTCCAATTAACAGGAGTCTGACTACTTTCAAGCAGGACATTTTCAAAGAAAATTCTTTTAAACCGAAATACAGAAAGTTCTTCAAATTTAATTCAAATGCTTCAAAAGCAATTTTGCTTCAAATTTAATTCAAATGCTTCAAAAGCATTTTTTTTTCCTTGTAAACAAATCCTTGCAAAACAACCCTATTTCCTGTCATAGACACTGTTATATCTTGTTGAAATGAACTATTGTCCTGTATTTTTGATAGATGTTCTTGAGTCCCTGTGTAGCTGTGTTCCAATCTTGTACAGAAAGTTCTTCAAATTTAATTCAAATGCTTCAAAAGCAATTTTGTCCTTGTAAACAAATCCTTGCAAAACAACCCTATTTCCTGTCATAGACACTGTTATATCTTGTTGAAATGAACTATTGTCCTGTATTTTTGATAGATGCTCTTGTGTCCCTGTGTAGCTGGGTTCCAATCTTTCATATACCTATGCAACTTTACTATTGGATTGGTGTGGCTTCACTCAACAATAAAATTACCATGCACTAGATTTATATTGGCCGTATGTTTTGCCACTTTTCTATAAATTTGATACTAGTTACTGTATAGAAAAAATAATAATAGGAGAAAAAATCTTTCAGTCTCATAGGTACATTTTTCTCCATAAATAGTTTATAGAACCTGTCTTTAAATATAGTACAGCCCTAAAACTTGAGCAGTAGAGTTTATAATCACAGTTGTCCAGATTCCTAAATTGCCATTAGGGAAAACAGAATTTATTTGCCTTCTGAGTTTTTTTCCAGTGTCCTGGCTGAACTCATAAATAGCACCACTTAGTAATAGCAGTGACTTTAAAGCTGGTGGGAGTTATTTCCAGCCAATGATGAAGCCTCCTTAGAAAAAGCATATGTGTCTTACATGTAGAGAAGATGAACATATATAGAAATGCTATTTGCTATTAATTTGATTGGTGAAGTTTAGGGTGGAAAATGGGGTGAAATGCTATGTAGTACCACGTATTCCCTGTCAGATGCATGTCCTTAGGAACTATCCTACTTGGTAGGAACGAAATATATTCAGGTGGGTCAAGGCAGAAAGGATTTCAGTAGAAAGAGGGAACAGACTAACACCAATAGTATGATTTAGTGCAGTCAGGGCAGCACTTTGCAGTAGTGAGTAACAAATATGTCTCACTATTCTCTGACGAATAGTATGAAACGAAAAGTAATTAGTGCAGTCAGGGCAGCACTTTGCAGTAGTGAGGAACAAATATGTCTCACTATTCTCTGATGAAAAGTATGAAACTAAAAGTACATTTCTTCCAAGTGTCCTTTTTCTCAGAGACTGAAAGTTGTTAGGGAAGAGGCAGAATTCTAGCCTGGAATTTATGTGCTGTAAGCCTATTCAGCAGCTTTGGAATAAATGAAGACTTTCGTACCTCTTAGATAAGTAAATAGCTAAGAGAGAGAAAATGTGAAGAGGATTTTTCAGACAGCTGTCACTATTTGTTTTAGTGGAATATTATAGTCCTCAAAATAGTTGTCATTAGTGCCCTGTGGCCCAGTTGGCATCCTGTCAAACCCAAATGCAGCCCGACAAGTGTTTCCTTCTCTGTCCCCCAAACAAAGTGGCTTCACTGCCACTTGGTTGTGGGCAGAGCAAATGTGGTGCCAGGAACATTTTGGGACTGCCACCTGCATAAAGGTGCTAGGTCCCATATTTCCCCCCACAGCACAAACTAGGAGCTAGAATCTAGCACCCTTACGTTCAGCCTCTGCTGCCAAGTGTACAGCCTGTAGCCTGCATAAAAGATAACGTCTAATTAAAAAAAATATTTTCTTTTAGGGTAAAAATGGACTTCAGGGGTTGCCAGGACTGAAAGGAAATGCAGGCGTAAAAGGCGAAAAGGTATGTGTCCTGTTAACCAACACTCAGATACCATTTATGCTTGGACATGTTTTAATTTAGAACACTCTGAGAGGAAATAATAATAATAGTAGTTGTAATAATAATAATAGGAAATCACAGAAAAAATTTAAACATCCTAATGTTCACCTGTGAATCTGCATGAAGGGCAATCATAATGGAATTGTAAGGATTTTTCAAGAATATGAATAAACATCAGCAGTAGAAAAAGTTTAGCTTCAATAGGAGACCTAAGGAGGATATATTTAACACTTAATAAAGAAAAGTTAATTGCTATATAACTGCTCTGTGCAACTTACTCCACTTTTAACAGAGGCAGTATAATCGTATTACCCTTATTAAATGAGCAAAATTGAAATAAGAGCTAAACCATCTGAAGTAGCAACTTGTATCACTTCTGAGCTAAAGTGAGCTCTAATGGCTTAATCTATCATTAAAGCACGTTGTACACAACATTGGCATTCAGCCATTTCCTCCTAGTGCCAAATTAGTAATTAGTTTCATCTGTTTACCAAAGCAATTCAGGCTTCATAAATTCACAAACGTAACCTATTTGAAGCTCATATGTACAGATTCAATTTGAAAGGTTCCAGAATAATTTCATAGGTGAAATTAGTCTCCAGTACAGGTCATGAGACTGCATGGCAACCCCCCATCTACTGAGTTTGTAAGTGGATGTCACTGCTATGATTTAGGTGGCACTCAGTACTATATATAAGCTGTCAGGTAATGGCAACCCCCCATCTACTGAGTTTGTAAGTGGATGTCACTGCTATGATTTAGGTGGCACTCAGTGCTATAAGCTGTCAGGTGAATACCACAACACTCTTCCTGATGACATTATGAGATTATTTTTCCTTCCTTTCTGAATGAACTCCGTCACATTTTCATACCATGCCAAAATGTGTAACCAACACAATCGCTTTCCAACAGAGATGGATTTTCTACAGCACTTCCCATCCAGATCAGTGCTTCTGAGATAGATAAATTACAGACACCACTGAGAATAGTAATATGAAATACTTATTATTACTTATACTTATTAAATATTTATTACTATTATTAAATAGTAATAAAAAATGGAAAAGATTTCAAGGTGATGGCTTTTTGCATTTCTTCTACTTCTAAGCAAAGTGCAAATTATCAAAAGCTCTTTATTTTGCAGCTGCTGCTGCTGCAACTATTGTTAGGTAACTGTTTTGATCTCCACCAACGAGTGCTGCATCTCCACTGCCAAATGAAACAGGCCCAGAAGCTGACTGAATTGCTGATGGGTCAGACTTGCGAGCGTGGTCCCTGACAATGTGTTGGCCCATGTCACTTCCCATCCAGATCAGTGCTTCTGAGATAGATAAATTACAGACACCACTGAGAATAGTAATATGAAATACTTATTATTACTTATACTTATTAAATATTTATTACTATTATTAAATAGTAATAAAAAATGGAAAAGATTTCAAGGTGATGGCTTTTTGCATTTCTTCTACTTCTAAGCAAAGTGCAAATTATCAAAAGCTCTTTATTTTGCAGCTGCTGCTGCTGCAACTATTGTTAGGTAACTGTTTTGATCTCCACCAACGAGTGCTGCATCTCCACTGCCAAATGAAACAGGCCCAGAAGCTGACTGAATTGCTGATGGGTCAGACTTGCGAGCGTGGTCCCTGACAATGTGTTGGCCCATGTCAAAAAGACCTCTCCCAGATAATGCCTCAGCATTGTCCGGGCGTAGCATCAGTTATACACAGTTCCCAGTACACTGCAAGATGAGACTGGGAATAGTTTGGCTCTGTTCATTCTACGTGCTCCCCTGGTGCTTTTTACTTTCAAATACTCACCGTGACGATGGGTTGGGGTGTAGTTCTCATGTTATTCCATGAAAATTGCACAAAAACCCCATACTCAAAAAAATACTTTTGAACATATAGGTCAAAAAGAGGGCCCAGGGCCAAGTAACTAAGTACTGTGAACACAGCCAGTCTGTTCTACCTGGCCTCAGGGCCAAAGGATGGTCCCCAGCCTTATTTTATTGATGAGAATAGGTATCAGAAAGAAAACATTTTGGTAGCAGGAGAAGCAGCTCAGCCATGGTGAGCTAGGGCTCTATCTGGAAGCAAAAGACTCCCCTAGTCTGTTCCAGATTACTTACATGGCTATTTTAGAAAAGACATCGTAACCTAAGTACTGTGCACACAGCCAGTCTGTTCTACCTGGCCTCAGGGCCAAAGGATGGTCCCCAGCCTTATTTTATTGATGAGAATAGGTATCAGAAAGAAAACATTTTGGTAGCAGGAGAAGCAGCTCAGCCATGGTGAGCTAGGGCTCTATCTGGAAGCAAAAGACTCCCCTAGTCTGTTCCAGATTACTTACATGGCTATTTTAGAAAAGACATCGTAAACTTTTGTTTTCCATTTTTAAAATCGGGCTGATATTTTCAAGGGATACTTCAAAGAGACATTGTGAAGACATGTAAGTTATCAAACAGGTGCTAAAAATCCTAACAATGACATGGCTATTTTAGAAAAGACATCGTAAACATTGTTTTCCATTTTTAAAATCGGGCTAATATTTTCAAGGGATACTTCAAAGAGGCATTGTGAAGATATGTAAGTTAGCAAATAGGTGCTAAAAATCCTAACAATATGTTCAAAAGCACTAAGGAACACTGACAGGTTCACATGCAGAGCTTTTTCTTGGTGGTTCTTTAACCAGACCCATTCCTGCAACAGAAAGAAGGACAAACAAGAAAACGCTGCTTTGATCCTCTTTTACGCATGTGAATAATTTTAAAATTATTAGTTGTCCAGCAGATGATTTCATTATTCCAATCAGTGTGATTTCCTGGGGCCTGTTATGCTGATAGGATGAGCAAAGCTTAAAGAACTGATCTGTACACACACACACACACAATTCAAACCAGTTGTGCTCTCTAAAGGCAGCCAACACTTTTTCAGCACAATAATATTTAAAATTGAGGAACAGCAGCAGGATCCACCTGCCCATTTCTGGTTCTTCTCATTGAAAATGGAAAGCTGAGAATTAACAGGGTGTTACACATCAGTGGAGCTGGCTGTCACTTTGTCCCTGTGGTCCTTGTTCAGTGCAGAGGTAAAGCCATGAGATGCTCCTTGGAAATGGACAAATTAGGCTTCCTAGACAGGACTGTGATCCAAATTTGAGAGCTGGGGTTTTTTTTTCCTTCCTTGCAGTACACACAGAGTGGAAGAAATAGCATGAAAACAAGCGCAAAACACCGACAGGAGCTAATGTAATAATCACTGAAAAAAGGCAGAGGATATGTTAAAATGAATGAAGAGTATCTGTAAATGAACATGCTGGCAGACAGTGAAAATAGCCCCAAATTAATTAAAAACATTTCTGTGAATATGACTGAAGTATCACTATAGGAACCATTTGACAAAGCCACAGGGAACAAAAGGCATTAATATATTTATCTAATGAATTCTCAAGCATAAAGAGCAAGTGACCAAAAGGCAGGTAAAATTCAGTGGTTCCTGCTACGTGACTGAATATGTGAATTTAGAGAAGAGAATTAAAATGCTCCTAAGCCCAGATAACAAATTGGCAGGTGAGAGGGTAAAGTATAGATGAGTAGAGGCTGGCTGAGTGTCAGTTGTGTCTCTGTGACCTGTACCCCTTCAAGAAAGCTCAGTGCAACTGGACTGGTTTCTCTCCTCCTGGTGCAAGGTGGGAAGGAGGTCACACCTTGGTATTCCCTCTGTCAGATGGATCAGGTAAAAAGCAAGCAGTATTGATCAATTTTAGAGATATACAAGACTTCAGAAAATGAAATTAAATTAGTGCCAATCATCTGATGAAAACAGCATGCATATTAAACAATCTCAGTGTTTTGCTGCCAGTTATTTATGATCCTAATGGTGCAATTTCAGGAGGCACATGCTTCTCCCAAAAGAGTTTAAAATAAAAAGACTAAATTCTGCTTAGTGAATTCTCCAGAAAAAGGGCGCATAGGTAGTCAAGAATGGAAAGATACATTAATCATCTGATGAAAACAGCATGCATATTAAACAATCACAATGTTTTGGTCTGCCAGTTATTTATGATCCTAATGGTGCGATTTCAGGAGACACATCCTTCTCCCAAAAGAGTTTAAAATAAAAAGGCTAAATTCTGCTTAGTGAATTCTCCAGAAAAAGGGCGCATAGGTAGTCAAGAATGGAAAGATACATTACAAAAGACTTCCAATTTAAGATTTAAAACATTGAGGCAGAACATCAACCCTTGAGTGAAAAATGTTGGGGCTGAGCAGAAAATTTAATAAAAGTCATAAATATCTTTAGCAGAAGCACTTCAAACTAACCTCAGCAAAATGTCAGAGATGATGTAACAAAGCCAAAGAAGAAGAGATGGTAGTAATTATGAGAGAAAATGACACGGGTCTGAACAGGGCCTTTCATTGTGTTGGCAGTAGATAAAGGTCAACACATAGAAGAATAAATTCTGCTTAGTGAATTCTCCAGAAAAAAGGCACATAGGTAGTCGAGAATGGAAAGATACATCACAAAAGACTTCCAATTTAAGATTTAAAACGTTGAGGCAGAACATCAACCCTTGAGTGAAAAATGTTGGGGCTGAGCAGAAAATTTAATAAAAGTCATAAATATCTTTAGCAGAAGCACTTCAAACTAACCTCAGCAAAATGTCAGAGATGATGTAACAAAGCCAAAGAAGAAGAGATGGTAGTAATTATGAGAGAAAATGACACGGGTCTGAACAGGGCCTTTCATTGTGTTGGCAGTAGATAAAGGTCAACACATAGAAGAATAATCATGACATGGTGGGATTGGAAAAAACATTACAGATGGTAGCAATAAAATGAAAAAAATTATTTATTGAGTGCCATGGTGTGACCACACTTTCTACTTGTTCATTTACTGGGGGGGGGGCACTTATTTATTGAGTGCCATGGTGTGACCACATCTACTTGTTCATTTATTGGGGATGGGGGGTGCATATGAGGTACCCTAAAATTGTAAGATTTACAGCAAAACATTATTCTGACAAGAAATAAACACCGTCTAATGCTATTAAAAATTGTAAGATTTATAGCAAAACATTATTCTGACAAGAAATAAACACCATCTAATTCATGCTGCTTGTACATTTGCAAATTCATTGCAGAGGTTAGAAAGGGAAAAGTCCTTTCTTCCTTTGCCAATGGAAAGATCATGTTTCTTGGGAGCTTGTCTTAGAAATGAACAAAGTTCAGCTCTGCTCATGGCATCGAAGGAGACACTTTTGTTGTTTCTTATGACTAGAAATCCACAGATTTGCAGCTAGTGCTGAAAAACCCCTGCTCTGCGTTTATGAGATTAAATCCTTGCTGATTCATCTTCATTCCTGTTTTAGGGTGATCCTGGTGAGGGATTGCCAGGACCTCCTGGACTGCCGGGACCTGTGGGGCCATCTGCTCCTTCCAGAGGATTTGTGAGTATTTTGGGGTTCTCTGACAACGAGCTTGGCTTGCCATAGAGGAATCCAGAACTAAATAGGAGGTTTCTCTGGGAAAGTAGCCTGACTGCCACAGAAATATTCATGTTTTCTAAAACACTCATGCAGAAATGCAAATAAATATGTAGCTAAAGTGTGTGAGTGTTGTAATCTACATAAACACCCACTATTCACATTTTGAAAAGCCAGTTGATGTGTGTGTTCTCCTGTGCAAAAGCAATAATATATGGGAGATCAAGAGACAAAAATTTCCTCAAAAAGACATTATAAACCTGAATTATTCATTTTTTTCCTGCCACTGAACACAGAAATGGTTTGACAGTCATTTACATTTGCTGTCATTAAATACTACAACACATACCAGTGTGGTGACAGCGTTCATATTTTGAATGCTCGATCCTCCGGCAATGTTTCAGATTCATCTCTCTCCTCTACTTGGGCCTTTCCCAATGTTTTCATGAGAATACATGTGTATGCAGCTGAAGAAGGAATCTGGCCTGAATTTTCAATTCATGGTGTAGGAGCCGATTTTACATGTAGACACAGCCCACCACTGACACCAGTAGGAGTCCTGTGGTAGACTCTCAAACAAAACTACTACTGAGTATTGTGAGAATTTAACAAGAGAGTTTGCAATATATTCCAGTGAACAAAATGGACTGTATGGTCCTCTGATCTAAGGTCTGCTAGAATTATACCAATCTGTTTCCATAGTATAAAAATAGAGTAACAGTGTTATGAAGGACTGCACTAAGTTGTGCACTAAGGCCTCAAGTTGTGCCAGGGGAGGTTCAGATTGATTATTAGGACATTTTTTTACACTGAAAGGGTTCTTAAGCATTGGAATGGGCTGCCCAGGGGAGTATTTGAGGCACCATCCCTGGAGGTATTTGAAAGATGGGTTGACATAGAGCTTGGAGA
>NW_015090952.1:29043-60217 GCF_001431845.1 Calidris pugnax | reverse complement strand
CATATGAGGTACCCTAAAATTGTAAGATTTACAGCAAAACATTATTCTGACAAGAAATAAACACCGTCTAATGCTATTAATGCTGCTTGTACATTTGCAAATTCATTGCAGAAGTTAGAAAGGGAAAAGTCCTTTCTTCCTTTGCCAATGGAAAGATCATGTTTCTTGGGAGCTTGTCTTAGAAATGAACAAAGTTCAGCTCTGCTCATGGCATCGAAGGAGACACTTTTGTTGTTTCTTATGACTAGAAATCCACAGATTTGCAGCTAGTGCTGAAAAACCCCTGCTCTGCGTTTATGAGATTAAATCCTTGCTGATTCATCTTCATTCCTGTTTTAGGGTGATCCTGGTGAGGGATTGCCAGGACCTCCTGGACTGCCGGGACCTGTGGGGCCATCTGCTCCTTCCAGAGGATTTGTGAGTATTTTGGGGTTCTCTGACAACGAGCTTGGCTTGCCATAGAGGAATCCAGAACTAAATAGGAGGTTTCTCTGGGAAAGTAGCCTGACTGCCACAGAAATATTCATGTTTTCTAAAACACTCATGCAGAAATGCAAATAAATATGTAGCTAAAGTGTGTGAGTGTTGTAATCTACATAAACACCCACTATTCACATTTTGAAAAGCCAGTTGATGTGTGTGTTCTCCTGTGCAAAAGCAATAATATATGGGAGATCAAGAGACAAAAATTTCCTCAAAAAGACATTATAAACCTGAATTATTCATTTTTTTCCTGCCACTGAACACAGAAATGGTTTGACAGTCATTTACGTTTGCTGTCATTAAATACTACAACACATACCAGTGTGGTGACAGCGTTCATATTTTGAATGCTCGATCCTCCGGCAATGTTTCAGATTCATCTCTCTCCTCTACTTGGGCCTTTCCCAATGTTTTCATGAGAATACATGTGTATGCAGCTGAAGAAGGAATCTGGCCTGAATTTTCAATTCATGGTGTAGGAGCCGATTTTACATGTAGACACAGCCCACCACTGACACCAGTAGGAGTCCTGTGGTAGACTCTCAAACAAAACTACTACTGAGTATTGTGAGAATTTAACAAGAGAGTTTGCAATATATTCCAGTGACCAAAATGGATTGTATGGTCTTCTGATCTAAGATCTGCTAGAATTATACCAATCTGTTTCCGTAGCATAAAAATAGAGTAACAGTGTTACGAAGGACTGCACTAAGTTGTACACTAAGGCCTCAAGTTGTGCCAGGGGAGGTTCAGATTGATTATTAGGACATTTTTTTACACTGAAAGGGTTCTTAAGCATTGGAATGGGCTGCCCAGGGGAGTATTTGAGGCACCATCCCTGGAGGTATTTGAAAGATGGGTTGACATAGAGCTTGGAGACGTGGATAGTGATGGTTTTTTATCAGTTAGGTTGATGGTTGGACTAGATGATCTCAAAGGTCCCTTCCAACCTAAACAACTCAACGATTCTGTGATTTAGCCTCCATTGATACTGACTTCAGGAGACCAGCAAGGGAGCTCCAGATTGCTAGGACAAGGTGCTCCAGTCTAATAGCATTTCTCACCCAAAGGCCACAGCTCTCAATGTAGCAGCGAGCAGCAGGTCCTGCACCACCTTGAAGTTCTTGTTTTCTGTCATAGCAAGTTTCAAGGCCTTTTATTCTGGAGTAAAGTGAAAGAAGTCTCAGTGCAGCCAGGGAATGTACCTCTGATTCCTGGGCTTTTGAAACATTACCTTTGGTTCTATTTTAACTGGTTCAGGTACTAGTTCTCTGTGTACTTTGGGCTGTGGTTTACAAAGCATACACAGCTCTGGAACTCCTCATGGACTTGCAATGGGAATCTTAATTTACTTTTAGTAGTAAATTTACTTTTCTTTTTTTACATAGTTAATTTACTTTTATATGAGTTGACATTATTTCATTTTAAATGTGGTGGAACTCACACATGTAGAAAAGTTGTATCTCAACTGCCGAGTTTGTTTGTTGCATATCTTGGTTTATTCCTTTTAATTTTTAAAATTATGAGTTCCATAAAACTTTCATAGCAAGTTCTATAATTTAAAAAACTGGATAATTGTACTTCATTTCATTTTGCTATATATACTATGCAGACAACCTGGCAATTTTTTCATGAAAAATACTTGTTTTCCTTTAGAGGATTATAAAAATTATTTGACAGTATGTATGGTGACTGTAATTTGCACTATAGATTCCATAATATAGGAAGATGTTTTGAAGTTGAAGAAGCTTGAATCTGTGAAATTGTCTTATAGATGACAGTAGTAATATTTAGTATGTTAATTTCCCTTGATAAAATGCCTCTTTAGATTCCAGTTGTAGGAATCTCAGAATTTGGCTTTTGAACTAAAAGGCACGTTCTAGGAAACAGTGGCTAGTTGTTAGGTATGCTTTTTAGGATATTGTTAATGTTGACGTGTATCTTTCCAAAGTTAAAATGTGTCTGAGATATTGTGCTTCATCTTCAGTTCACTTAAACAGTCCCATAGTGTGTTTTGTCCTGCAGGAGTGTTATCACTGTACTCACAGAACATCTGCACGTAAATATAGAGCTGAGTGTCTACAAAATAGATGGTATGAGACACCAGAAACATGACTGAAATGTTTTTGTTGTGTAATTTATTTCACCAGTGACAGTCTGCTGCAATGATACTGACTATAGCTTTATTGGCAGTAATTGGCAAGCAATACTTTCATTTGTCCTCTTTAGAAGCAACATTTTAAAACAGAATTCTCCTAATTCCAGGATAGACTGGAACCTGAAGAATCGGGTTCTGGAGATATTGATGAAGAGACTGAGATTTTGAGAGTAAGTATATATTGATGTTTATTTCTCATTAGTGTAATAAAGATTGTAGCAGGTCCATTTTCATTGGTATAATTTCACAATGCAAATTTTGTACATGTTTAATTCACCACATCAGAAATGCCTTGTAGGGAACAGTGGAGGTTTCATTTCAATATCTAAAAAAGGCCTAAGTGAATGTGAGTGGGGAAGAAGTGTGAGAAACAAAGAGGACAACAGAGAAATAATGGCAAAGGACTTTTTAAAATGAGAAAATTCTTTTAATCTTATTCTGACAAGACAGTTAGGAGAGAGATGGGAATTATATTATGATGATATTATTCTTTGCTTTTTTTTAATTTGGAGTACCTGTCCTAAAAAATAAGTGTGTCTGTATGAAATATTTTACACTGCAGCTTCCACTGTTGATCCATTTTGATGGTCTTTTGAACTTCCCTGTGTCTTTGCCTTTGGGAATAATTGTAACACTGTCCTCCTATCAAGGCTGGCTAGCAGACGGTATCTCTAGATGGTCAGCCAGATCTACTTTTGCCACGTTCCTGTTGAAAATCCAAGTAGCAATCTATAAAATATGTATTGCAGCTGCAAATAATGTTGTTTTCCATCCACACAACCATCAGACATTATAATGAATCAGGTGATATATTACAGTTAAGGACACATGTTAGGAAAATGAGAAGTCAAGTGGCTGAAGATGAAGAGACATAAATGAGAAGGCTTTTACGGGTCCATTTAGGTGGAATGAGAGATAATCTTTGATGCAGTCTTTGATATGGAGCATTTCCACCCTTCAGTTGGAATCTGTTTCATCAATAATACTGCAGCTCTCTGAGGAAGGAGCTCCTTAGATGCCTGTGTCCTATGAACTCCAGAGTGCTATAGCATTGGGAGGCCTCTGTTTTGCAACAGGTCTACTGATATTTTTCATTCTCTCAGACTGGTTTCTGCCTCAAGACTTCTTTTCTGTGTCTTCGTTCCTCCAAAGTGCTGAATACCTTATTCCCAAGGCTTTTCAGGAGGGAATTGGCTTGTTCTAATTCAAGTTGGTTATCTTGCCTAGTTGAGGAGACTAACCTTTTTAGATGCCCTATGCTGTTAACAAGACAGGTGAGTGTTTGGAATGGCTTCCCACGGAAGCCTCTGTTGACTCTACTGAAAATCCAAGACCATCTTCCTAATAGAAGCCTGTAGACAACTCTAAGTCAGAATTAAAGCGTTCTTACCTTACAGTGCCATGCTCCAAAATTGCAAACTGTCCGTGTTTGCCTGCTAATGCAATCAGTAGCAAGGATGGACTTGCACATGAGAGAGAATATTTGCAAACGTACTATTTCTGCCAAAGTAACATATTTCGTTCATTTTATTCAATATGAATAGCTCTGCTCATGTCCACGCAGGATAGATCTTTGGAGGAGAGGCCCACTAAGCTGTAACACTAAGACAGTCAGGTCTGGACCATGAGTACAAATTCTCAGTGTTTCAGCAGTCTCATGGAGGAGCTGCTTTGAAATGAGTAGAGAAAAAACTAACCACTTCTCTCTGTTGAGTGATCCCTTGATTTCATTTTGGTTACGTTTCTCAACGTTAGGTTGATAATTGGAATATAGAAGCCTCTGTTGACTCTACTGAAAATCCAAGACCATCTTCCTAATAGAAGCCTGTAGACAACTCTAAGTCAGAATTAAAGCGTTCTTACCTTACAGTGCCATGCTCCAAAACTGCAAACTGTCCGTGTTTGCCTGCTAATGCAATCAGTAGCAAGGATGGACTCGCACATGAGAGAGAATATTTGCAAATGTACTATTTCTCCCAAAGTAACATATTTCGTTTATTTTATTCAATATGAATAGCACTGCTCATGTCCACACCTGCTCATGTCCACGCAGGATAGATCTTTGGAGGAGAGGCCCACTAAGCTGTAACACTAAGACAGTCAGGTCTGGACCATGAGTACAAATTCTCAGTGTTTCAGCAGTCTCATGGAGGAGCTGCTTTGAAATGAGTAGAGAAAAAACTAACCACTTCTCTCTGTTGAGTGATCCCTTGATTTCATTTTGGTTACGTTTCTCAACGTTAGGTTGATAATTGGAATATCTCTAAGGTCTTTACTGGGTTACAGAGAGTTGACAGAATTTTTTGGTTTTTAATTTCCTGCTTGCTGTTGTGAGGCCCACTAAGCTGTAACACTAAGACAGTCAGGTCTGGACCATGAGTACAAATTCTCAGTGTTTCAGCAGTCTCATGGAGGAGCTGCTTTGAAATGAGTAGAGAAAAAACTAACCACTTCTCTCTGTTGAGTGATCCCTTGATTTCATTTTGGTTACGTTTCTCAACGTTAGGTTGATAATTGGAATATCTCTAAGGTCTTTACTGGGTTACAGAGAGTTGACAGAATTTTTTGGTTTTTAATTTCCTGCTTGCTGTTGTGTGCCATGAGGTGGCACAATTCAGAGAGCGAGGATGAAGGAGGTCAGTGTGACCCTTACACAGGGAGTGTATCTGTGGTGTGCCATGAGGTGGCACAATTCAGAGAGCAAGGATGGAGGAGGTCAGTGTGACCCTACACAGGGAGTGTATCTATAAAACTGAAATTGATTCTTAATGAAGCAGAAGGCAGATGGTAACCCAAGCTGAGAGTTTTATGAACATGGACAGTCTGGGTGAGCTTTTCCTGTTCCATGTATATACAAATGTACCTGGCTAAGGCCATTTCTAACAATGCTGCTGATTTATCCAGGGTCTTCCTGGGCCACCAGGCCCTCCAGGACTTCCTGGTCTTCCAGGAGAGCCAGCACCCGATTCAGGTGTAGGACCTCCTGGGTCACCAGGGGAAGATGGACCTTCTGGTGAACCAGGCCCTGAGGTGAGTACCCGTTTGTGCACAAAGATTAATGTTGTTTCTGTTCTACAACACTAAGTTCTAAACCTTACAGTCTGTATAATTCTTAATAATATTGCAGACTATTTTTAATTGAAGAATTTGGATTTTGTGCATATTTTTACAAAAAAATAAACCCAAACAAATAAATGTCTAGTTAACCAAAGCACATTGTGCCACAGAAGGATGTCTATTTGGCAGAAAGATGCTGGTGAATCTGTACCAGAATAAATAAAAAGTAAGGATGCTTTGACCAACACTGAATAAGGCTAAGGATTATTTTTCCTGTGGTGCTTTCAGGACAATGAAGTTTGCTAAATCACTTACATAATCCACAGGGAATTTTTAACAGAATTGAGTTTCCCCTTTCAGGCACTGTCTTCCTTCTTTTTCTACAAATACGTAGAAACACTTATTCCCATGGACATGTAAAATACAGTTTGACTGTAAAGAAGGTTGTTAAAGTTCAAGTGTTACCTATTTGTTAACAAATCCTCAGTATTTGCTGTTTGGATTTTGAAATCTAGTATCTCTGACAAACACGGTCTCATATCTGGGTTGGTTTGTTTGTAAACGAAAAAGGCTGGAAACTTTATTTCAGTTAAAAGCTGAGATTCTCACCTGACTGTGGGGAAGCTACCCAGCATTTCTAGTCTTCCAATAATATTTCAAGACCACAATATTTTTGGAGAGTTATAACAAACTTGTTGAAGTAGGTGGGGTTTTTTTAAGTGTGCCATAAATATTTCCCACTAAGTTCTGTGAATACTTCGGACTAGGAGAACCCTGGCAGTTTTGTCTTACTTGAAGAGTGAACAGAAGTCCTTCTAGAAAATAACCAGGAAAGAGGCATAGCTTTATTACATAAATGCAGTGCCTGACCAGTCTTTTCTTGTTTACAATTAATTAATTATCTTACTTTGTATTTTAATATTTGAAGTTAAGCTATTTCTAGTTATATCTAGTCACTAAATGACTGGCTTAAACCTAAAAAAACCCCCACATCATCTGGGAGATGGGAAAGTATCAAGTGTTCTGAAAAGTCCTGCAGAGGCCTGTCATGAAAATGCCTCTTTTGGCAGCATTTCTCCGAACCACAGTATCTTCAGAACCACAATATCCTCAGAGAATAATTGGGGATCTTCAGTCCTCTAATACAGAGCAGTGTTGCTTCCCAGTGCTCATATATTTTATATTGATAATCATTTTTCAGTAAAATGAAGGTGCTTAAGGCTGGCTATCAGAAGCAGCCTGCTTTATGACCAGGCATATTTTCCCATAAAAGAGGATGTTCTTTATATTTAGATAAATAAAATACTTACTGATTCATCTTTTGTTTTAAAGATGAATGTGTTCCCTGTTGTGCAATCTAGGATTTCGGAGGCTGCTTGTGGCCAGTCATGATGCAACAGAAGTCATTGTTGTCCACTTTCAGGATAATTCCTGGGAAACGTATCAATTAAAGAAGTAGAAGTTAAATGTTAACCAGATTGCCAAAGTATGTTTTCACAAAAATCAGACCATGACAGCTCTGCAGTCTGCTAAGGAAAACTCCAGATATTAACAATACAGACCCATGCATTCCCACACTTTGAGGTGACCTAAGAAACTAGCCCTGCTCTCCAAAGATTTGCACACATTTGCACACTCTGGATAAATGAAGTGAGATCTATGTAAAGCAGGAAGTTTTGGATGGGAATCCTCATTCAGTTACACAACACGTTGAAATAGTTGTGTAATTAAAGGTCTTTGGTTGTGAATCCTAATTTCAGAAGACTAGAGAACTGAGTTGTGTGCAGGCTTAAATCCTTGCTAAATCAAGAACTTTGTGATGTAACTTCTCTTCTCTTGGAAGTGTTTGGGCAAACAGCAGTATTTCTGCTGTTCACTAGCTGCTCCACATTGAATCTGGTACTGATGTGATATTGATCTGATCAAATATGTATTTTCTAAATGCTACATGGAGTTAAGTTGTTTCATGGCACTGTGTAAGGGTAAAATGGCTAGGCAGTGTAGGGGAAATAGTCACTCAAATTTAGGACAATTATTGTTGTTAGCCCAACCTCTTTTCTAATCCTCCTTCTCCTCTGCTATGTAATCAGGGCAAAATAAAACACAGGGAAATAGTCACTCAAATTTAGGACAATTACTGTTGTTAACCCAACCTCTTTTCTAATCCTCCTCTGTCTATGTAATCAGGGCAAAATACAACGCGAAAATGTTTGAAACATACTGAAAGCATTTCTGATAATTTTAATATTAAAAAGAACTGATTAGTTACTCTATCACATACATCCAAAGGGCATAATGGGTGAAAAGTAAGGAGAGCAGGGAAATCTATAAATTTAATTAAAAGCTTTCACAGCCCAATTTTTAAAACATAGGGCATGCAAATATGCATGCAACTGTTCCCTTTCTTGCATAAATGAGGCCTTTGTGACCATTCTGAAAATACCAGAGAAAAATAACGTTTTCTATCTCCTTCTGCAACCATTTATATCCTTCCCCAAAATGTATGAAAAAATAAATCAATAAAAGATTCTAAGGGGCCAGAATGCACACCTGTATATTTAATTAAAGGCTTTCACAGCCCAGTTTTTAAAACATAGGGCATGCAAATATGCATGCAACTGTTCCCTTTCTTGCATGTGTAGTTGCTGTGGGCTGGACTTCAATACCTCTACTGATCGAGTGGTTGACCCTATGGCCAGTTTTTCCCTGCCTGGATGCTCACTCAAATGCATGCTAAGTGACAGACACAACACAGGAAACTGACACAGAAACCCTTGGCCACTTTCTGACACTTTCAGTACCAATGTATTCTCAGCCAGCTCTCATCTGGCGCTGAGATTGCCAAAAGTGTTGATGGCTGAAGTGCATGTGGATTTCAGCCCCATCACATCTGAAGCAGTGTTGTCAAAACCTGCTTGGATAGCACCATTATTTGGCAGGCTAGCATTATATTTACATTACATTGGTTTATAGGTTTTTTTGTGTGATTGTTTGATACAGTTTTCTATTAAAATGTATGTACTGTTTTGATACAAAGCCAAAATCTCAGAAGGTAAGAAATACAAATGTTGGAATGTAATGGTGTTAAGTGCTACCTGGTGGTACCCATTTGTCTTTCATAATGCTGTATCATCAGTTGGTCCAAAATACTTACATGAATGTGGTAGGAAGAGGGCTCTCAAGTGGCATCTGCTTTAGATTTACTATCATCTACAGGGTCCTCAAGGTCCTCCTGGTCTTGATGGAGTGGTTGGCCCACCAGGACGGAAGGGAGAAAAGGTAAGTTAAATATCTGTCTTGCTCCTACTTCGGTGGAAAATCTCTGTCAGTTCTAGGCTGTAAAAATCATAAACGGTTGTCCCTACAACGCAGTGTTGGCTGGCTTCAGTACTTTTTTTAATTGAATCCAGCTGCTAATGGCTTGTTAGAACACATCTCAAAAGGCATATTCAGAAATTCAGAATTCCCTCTTGGGTACAGTCTCATTTTCTGAAGCATGCAATATTCAAAATGCAATATGAGCTATTCTGTTGTGATTTGCCAGTGAAAAACCAGTCATGACTGGACTCATGCAGTTGTGTTTATGTGGGGGGAAATGAAGAACTCCAGCTAGTCCAGACTGGCACAGACTGACAGAGTTTTCCTTGCTGAAAGTGCCTTCTTTGGTGCATGTTTATACCAAGGGAACTGGAGTTGTTTGGATTCTGTAGACCACGGACACATCAAGTTTTGTACACTTCAGCAGCAGCCCATAGGTGTCCAAACTGCTGAGTGCTGCACCGTGCTGCCCACAGCCACGATATCCCACCCCCACATTCATGGCAGTTCCACCCTTCACTCACCCCTTGATGAGACATTTCAGCTTCCCAACCTGGCAGCAAGTTTTTTGGTTGACTTGGTGCACCGCTTGGCTTCACGCGTGATCGTATGAAGCACCGTGGCCAGCAAAAGGGGAGGAGTGAGGAACATGTAAATGAAAGCAAGAGATCACAGCATCCAGCAGGTAGATTTTCTTGTGTTACTGTGGAACCAAAACCTACATATTGCCAAATTGCCACTCTTTTGAAGTTTCCCCAAATTACTGCATCCATTTTTTTTGCATCCTCCTTCCAGAGATGGTACGGCAGAGAGCTCTGGAGATGGCGAGGGGCCTTGAGTGCATGACCAATGAGAAGAAGTTGAAAGAGTAAAAATATCATAAATGGGATTTTGTTGCCTGTCTAATGCTCTTACTGCAAGTAATAAGGATTGGTTTTCTTTCACAGGGTGATCAAGGTCTTCCTGGTTCTGTTGGTCCAAAGGTAAAAAAACCCCACAAACCCACAAAAAAACCTCCAAAAAAACCCCACCACAACTACTGGGCGTGTTCAGTATACTCACAGACTGACTTTTTATTCTAGGGTGAAACTGGAGTCACTGGATCAATAGGACCCAAAGGACAAGTTGGTGCTGTTGGGCCTCCTGGGAAACCTGGACCACCAGGACCTCCTGGGCCCCCTGGACCTCCTGGACCTCCAGGACTAAGCTTCGGTTTGGGATTTGAGGTATTTTGCTATTATGGGGTTTGTTGTAGCTATGGATCTACTTCCTTCAGAGGAGGGGCAGTGTAATTACAGGTATATTTCACAGCTATTTAAGGGTGAATTGATGACAAATAGAGACTGAAATTCACCTAGGAGTAGCCTACAATTCCTTCAACGTTTGACCATATAATTGGCCACACTTAGGCCATGGAAGTAATGGATTTCTTTGGGCACTTTGCATGAAACTATTCACTAGTAACAGTGTTCAGATGCTATTTTTGATGCTTATATCATTGCTAATATAAAGTGCTCAAATACTGTACTACGAGAAAAAAACTATTTTGCCCTTTTTATGTAAATAATTTAGAGCAATGATTTAAATATACATACAGACATGACAGTATTAATTAAGATCAAACAGCAGGTCCCCCTTAAGCTGTAACTTTTCCCATGCTGTCATTTTTGAGGCCACGAGTTCAGTTTAGGCATGTCACTTACGTAACTTGTAAACACAGTGACAGTTGTCAGACATTTCTGACCTCATGGGTCTGTTCTACTCAGAAGACTGTTGTATTTTTTTTTTAAATGTAGGTGCTACGCTTTCTACTTCTCAAAATAATACCTTCACCACTTTAAAATATGAGATCTGGCCAGCTCAAGCTGAATTTTACATGTTATTTGAAAACTGCTCATTTGGATGGAGCAGAAAGTGGCTTTGCAACAGAGAAAAGCAAAGGGTTCAGGCTCAAGTTCAAGAACTAGAGCTGCTGCATTAACATCTTTGTGAAGAGAGGTGGACAAAATGCCTACATCAATATTTACATATGAGTCTTCCCTTTTTGTCTTCTTCCATGCATTTTTCATTTCCAATTTAGCTGTTTGGCTCAGTAAAGTCTTTCAGAGTTTTCAGGGTTTTATGTCCTGGGACATTTTGCATAGAAACTGAGAGCTTTCATCAGAAACTGAGCAGTTTCATCAGAGAAGTAAGCAAGGTT
This sequence comes from Calidris pugnax, assembly GCF_001431845.1. NCBI lineage: Eukaryota > Metazoa > Chordata > Aves > Charadriiformes > Scolopacidae > Calidris > Calidris pugnax. The sequence continues at coordinate 49,001 of NW_015090952.1, read as the reverse complement.
TGACCAAAACTCCTTACTGGAGGACAAAACTCCTCCAGTAGAAGTGCTGCAGTAAAGTTGCCGTGTTTAAAAGATACCAATTTACTCAGGCATGTTTCTCCTAATATTTACACTACCCCTTTTGTATTTTTCTTTCCTTTACTGAAGACACTTTGAGTACTCCAAGTACAGAGCTGATCACTAATGCCTGTTTAGAGACATATTCTGATTTCTGAGGTCTGACTGAATGATACTGCACTATATACACTGCTGGTTAATGATCTCACTGATGGCAGTGGATTTTAATGGATGAAAAAATCTCGCCAGCAATTCACAAGCTCTTAATTGCCAGCACTGCAGTTGTTAAGAAAGAATGGTGTAAAGTCTAAGAATACAAACACTCCATTGCATTAACTTAGGCTAGTACAGAGTCTCCCCTGAATAATTATATATTTGTCTTAGAATGAGGACTATTGGGAAGCCACATCTTCATCCTAGGCTTGGTCTGAGTTTTAGCCCAGGATGGTGGCTTCTCTGGCTTACGGTCATAGAATCACAGAATCATAGAATGGTTTGGGTTGGAAGGGACCTCAAAGATCATTGAGTTCCAACCCCCCCCTGCCCTGGGCAGGGACACCTCCCACCAGACCAGGTTGCTCAAGACCCCATCCAGCCTGGCTTTGAACCCCTCCAGGGATGGGGCATCCACAACTTCCCTGGGCAACCTGTTCCAGTGTCTCACCACCCTCATAGTAAAAAATTTCTTCCTGACACTTGTAGATACAGTGTTCAGAGGTTCTCCCCTCTTCCCCACTCACACTATTTCAGTAGAAGCCAACTTTGCCTCATTGAGCCATAAAGAGTTCTCCTGCAGGTAGGTAGTTAGGACCAAACTCTGATACCTAAGTCTCAGAGGAGAAAAGTTAGCAGATGAGCAGGAGAGAGTGAAAGCTGTAAGTCCCCACTTTTATGGACACAAACACAGAAGTATCCCAGCTCTAACTGCAGCACCGGTATCTTGACTGGCTTAATCTTGAACTTCATCTAGTCCCAGCAGAATTGGCGTGATTTTCCTTTCCCTGAGAGGAGTACTACTGTGAACAGGCTTGCTAGTTGTAGCTGATCTTTTGGATGCCCACCCCTGCCATCTGTTACGGCAGCACCGTGGTCTGCCAGTCCGTTAGGGCAACACTACCTTGTGGTTGGCAGTCTGTTGATTGCCGCAAGGCTGTTTCTGCAAAAACATGCCTGTTAGCGCTTGTTAGCATCTGTGACCAGCTCTGTGCAAAAACCAAATGGCATGGGGTTTGCTGGCACTTACGCTTGCCAAAGGAACAGTTTGAGCTGCAGAAGGTACCTGGTAAACCCATTAAAAACATGCAGATGTCAAAAGCGATTGGTGTGTTATATAAAGCAGGCATCAAGAGCTCTCTTAGAGGGAAAAATACGTTGGCAGAGTGGAGGGAAGGGGAAGAAGAAGCAGCACATCTTGTAGCAAGTGTTTGGTTACGCAGGCCAGACAGATTATCAGCAGATTTTCTGTTGATATTTGATACAATGAAAGCTGATGGAAGAGCAAAATAAAAGTCTGAATAGCATTCACTCTCATGGGAAGTTGCATGGAAGGCCTTGAGCCAACCTGATGACTCAGCGTCTCCCACCTCAGTCCCCCAAAGGAAGGATCTGATTCCAGCTGCGCACTCCTTCTGCTTCTCTTGTTCTTGCTCTCATGGAGTCGGTGGAAAAGAGCGAAAGAACAAGATCTCTTTTTCTTCACTGGAGTCAGAGCAGTTGATGTTTTCCGTAACTTCGGCATTAGGCTGTCATTTCATAGCAATTTAAGCTGACCTAATTGTCTTACACCCTTTCATAGAATCATAGAATCATAGAATGGTTGGGTTGGAAGGGACCTCAAAGATCATCAAGTTCCAACCCCCCTGCCATGGGCAGGGACACCTCCCACTAGAGCAGGTTGCTCAAGGCCACATCCAGCCTGGCCTTGAACACTTCCAGGGATGGTGCATTCCCTTGCACCATCTCCAGAGTGCATCAGACCTGGGGTAACCTTAGCCATTTCAAGTCAGTAACTAGCAGAAAGCTAAGTAATCAAAGAGTTTGGGTCCTCTAAACATGATAAACTGAGGCTTGTTGTCACTGAGAGGCTTGTTGTCACTGAGAGGTGGAGAGGTTGAGGTGGAGAGGTGGAGATTCTGCAGAGATCTTTCAGAAGTCAGCAGAGGGTCATGACAATGATCAGTGGGCTGGAGCACATGACCTGTGAGGAAAAACTCAGGGAACTGAGCTTGTTTAGTCTGGAGAGGGTGCAAGCATTTTAGGAGCCTTGTGATCCCTTTGTTGAGAAGACACGCAGCCAGGATCTTTTCGGTGGTGCACAGAGTGATGAGCAACAACAATCATAAATTGAAACCGGGGAGGTGTTCACTTGATATAACTAAAATATTTTTCACATTGACCACAGACAAGTGGTGGAACAGGTGCTTGGAGAGTCTGCAGGACCTCCATCTCTGGAGGGTCCCGAGACCTGAGGGGGCAAATCTGTGAGCAACCTGATTTGAATTCAGTGTTGACACTGCTTTCAACGGGAAGTTAGTCTAGGTGGCCTACCTGAGATCCTTCCCAACATAATTAATTCTACAATTTTCTTATAGAACATTTGTTTTCTTCTCAATTTCCTTTCAGTAAGCTGTATTTTAGGTAGGAGTTCATCATTCAACTGTGAGAATTGGGAAGGATCTTGATGGTAGGAGTTCATCATTCAACTGTGAGAATTGGGAAGGATCTTGATATTTGAATAACGATTGCTGCTCTTAACAAATTGCCTGCAAGTTCTCCCTGCCTTAAATCAGTTCTGTAACCCTACTAGTCATTACAGTATTTCAGTAGCCAGGTGGCAAGTAAATGCTTAACAGAAAAATACTGCTACGGTGTATTTAAACATAGCACATACTTAAAACTGTGATGCTGTCTCACTCCTATCTGATACTGTCCAGCCTGAAGTGCTGGAGAAATGGTGTGAGATTGCAAGACCATAAAGACTAGAGTTTCTGTAAGGAAGATCAACATGCCCTTATTGCATCTGAGCGGAGCCTATCTCCAGAACGTCATGCATTAGTTAAAAAAATCTTAATGAGAAAAGACACAAATATTTGTGTTCAGTATCTTTCTGGGCGTTTTTTTTTTTTCCCCAGGACTTCAGAAAACAGCAGTTTAAAAAAAAAGAAAAAAGAAAAAAAGGAGAAAAAAATGAAGATAAATTCTTAAATTCTGTAGCATTTTTTCTTTTCCATTAGGACATGGAAGGATCAGGTAGCACTGGCCTGTTAAGTGAATCCAGGATTCCAGGATCAGAAGGACCAAAGGTAAGTGGATGCTTTGGAGGAGGAGATTGGTGTTTGTTGTTGGGTTTTTTTTCGAACACAAGTGTCTCTTCCTCTCCGCTTTTTGGAAACACATAGCCCTAGTCATCTATAGATTTCTATATGACATATATATTTCTGTATGACATCTATAGAGTCACTGAACTGCACTGGATTCTGTTGTTTTAGAATGGCATTACAATAACTGTGTTCTCCAAAGAATCTGATACCTGGTTAGCCAATGATTTTTAGATTCTGCTCTGGTATTTTTTTTGAGAGATTAAAGCATGAAATAGAGGGAGTTGTGTTATCTAGCTCTCTATTTCTTGTTTTACGCTAACAGATGCCCTTCTTGCATATGAAGATGGATTATATATACTAATGAAACTGAAATGTTATAGTTTGACAATCTAATGTGCATAATCTGAAATACCACTTAAACTAGGAAAGTGTTCCCAGTAGTGTGGAAGCAATGTCCCAGAAGAAGGGATGTTTTTTCCTCCATCACTGCGTCTCAGGAGATTTTTGCTAATGTGGGCTGCTTTGAAACACCAAGTAGGGAATATGGGAATATAATGCATCAGTACTTACCAGATCATTTGGATTTATCTTCATTCTTAGCAATAACATCAAAACTGCAACCTATGATGCCTTCCCCAAAGCAGACAATTATCCAGCATTCCCTCTCACAGAGATATATTATAATATGTATATTATATATAGAATCATAGAGTCATAGAATTGTCTAGGTTGGAAGGGACCTTTCAGATCATCTAGCCCAACCACCAACCTAACTCTGAAAAAACCCTAAAAAAACCCCAAAACACACCCACATCACTAAACCGTGTCTCTAAGCACTATATCAACCCATCTTTTAAATACCTTCAGGGATGGTGCCTAAAAACGTCTGGAGAATGCGGGCATCGATCCCGCTACCTCTCGCATGCTAAGCGAGCGCTCTACCATTTGAGCTAATTCCCCTTCAAGATATATATAATATATTATAATATATATATATTGAGTCCATCTTTTTGTGAACACCACTTTAAGAAAGATGTGGAAAAATCAGAGACAGTCCCGCAGAGAGCTGTACAGATGGCATGGGGCCTTGAAGATATGACCAGTGAGGAGAGGCTGAAGGATCTCAAATGCTTTAGTCTGGCAAAAAGGAGACAAAGGCATGACCTAGTAGCTGCTTACAGGTCTTTGAGGGGCAGTTGCAAACACGATGAAGCCAAATGGTTCCTCGTAGTGCCAGATGGTGCAACACGGTCACAATTTGCACCTTGAAGTGGTCAGGAGAAAACTGTTCACCAGGAGGTTGGTGCAGAACTGGGGCAATTTGCCCAAGGAGGTTGCGGAAGCTCAGTTCTTTGAAGTTTTCAAGACTTTGCTGGACTGACCTGATCTAGAGCTGGTGACTGTTCTACTTCAAGGGGGTGACTATCTTAGACGGCCTCCAGAGGCCCAGTAGAACCATGCTTCTATGATTCCATGAATCATCAGAAATGAACTGAACCCTGGAGACAGGAGTGAGTTTGAGAAGCTTTTTACTGTGCTGATTTAAACTACTACTTATCGTGAGTCACTGAAGAATTAAACTGACTCAGTTTAATTTCTGAGAGACCTTTTCCCCCTCTAAAAAAGTGGCTCAAAAATGCAGTCACAAAAAAATGAGAATAGAATTTGTTAGTTGAAACAAGCTAGTGTCCAAAAAGAGATGTCCAAAACCAGCTCCAAAAATGCCCATTCTGACCTGCTTAAATGACAGCCTTACTCTCTGTTTTGGTTTTATAACGGGCATTTTTTCTAAGTCACTCAGCTATAAATACTGAAAAAATCTCTTACTGCAGCTGAACAAAATCCTGGAATTTTGTTTTCCTGTTACTGCTTAGTCACTCCACAAAGTTCAAGTCAGTAAAGAAGGCACATAAGAACTTCCCTGTAATGATGAAAATGATTATACGTACTGCCTGGTACTGCGTGGAAGCATTATGAGCCACTTACACCCTGTGACACCTCCAGAGGCTCCTTATTGTGTTGGAGTGAAAATAGAATATCTGCTTCTAAGAAGGCTGTAACTCAAAACAGCTGCTAGGAAATAAACTACATTTATTTGCACTATATTTGTATCTGTCGGATGAATTTTTAATTAATCTTTTATGAGAAAGTAGTGGTTATGTTCTGAAGTAGAAGTATCAAATTTATTTTGCCTGTAGGCTCAGCTGTCATTTCCAGGGTTTCTCTTCTCTTTCTTCCACAGACCAGGGTAAAGTTTTGGTGGTGTTTGCTTTATTGGTGTCTCGTCTTCATATTCCAGATGAAGACAATTCAATTACTTTGTGAATTCTTTTTTCTTCCACTCAGCTTTCTAAAATGATAACTAATGGACTGTTGTTCATTGAACCATCAGTGTCATAATTGTACTTTACAACTGATGTCACCATATGGAGACAAGAGACGAAGTTGCATCGCAAAATGTTTGTTTCAAGTTACTTTTAAACCTAACAAGACAATGCCATGTTGCCTCTAAACTGGTTACATATCTTAATTTTAGCCAAGGAGGCAAATTCAAAAAATTGTAAGCAACTGAAAGCAATCCCTTGCAACAAATTCACGCAGACAACTTTATTTTTAATATTTTCTAAAAATATATATAATATGCAGTGACAAGATTCAAATTGTCCTTGTAAGAAAAAAAAAATCATTAGATCTTTGCATGATAATATAGAGCAAGGCAGTATTTATTAGAACAACAAATCTAAAACAATGCTTACATTTCATTACTTTCTTTTGATACTACTGCTCTCTGACATCATTGTTTTTGTAACAGTTGTGGTTATGGATTAGGGTTTTTTTCTGAGAAAATTTATTGTGCAATGCTTTGTGGCTTTACCAGTAAATTCAGTGTAATTTTGTAGGATTCTGCAGGAAGACATGGACAGCGTGGGCCATTAGGACCAAAGGTACCCTATGTCACAAGGAAGACTTGAAAGCTAACCTGTTTGGCTTTGGCATATATTTTTTATTTCTATATTCCCAGCATTTGCCTTAACAAAACAGCTTTTGTTTAATGTTGATATACTAAGTATGGCACAAATTTTATTCCCATTTTCACTGGGTGTCCACCCAGAATGTGTATTAATAGCATTATTTCACATCCACACCAGAAGAGTGAGTAAATACCAGATGGGCCGTTACATTCCAAGGCATTTGGTGTAACACGGCATTTTTGTTTAGGACTTTTGGCAATTTCTCTTTGTCACTCATTTATCTATCATTCTGGTTTCCGAGAGGTTACATGTATGCTGTTGAAAGAGAAAGCTGCAGGAAGAGGCCTTCTGGAACCATCCCAGAAAGTGACAGAAAAACATTCTGGGGGGGAAAAAGGGAGATGTCATGACTGCTTTGCCTCGGTTTTGATTTGAGCTCAGCAGTGTCTGAATTTTTCCACTTTGCTGCTGCTCTTGGTCAGGTAACCCATAAGGAAAAAATTGAGAGATTGAAAGCCAGAGGGAAAAAAAGGGCAGATTCACAGAATGAGGCCTTAGAAGAGGCTTTTTCTGTTCCTGTGTAAAGCTTGAGTACTACTCAGGTTAATAGTACAGCAGGACACCACGTGTTCAGCACCTTAAATGTGTAGTTAAAGGAGTTTGAAGTTTTCATTGCCTCGGGAAATGACAGGAACATTGAGGGAATAGGAAGTGGAAAAAAATAGGTGGGGACCCCCATCCTCTCTTCTTAAAATTTAGACCTTAACACACACAGCACAGGTCACCGACTACCCAAAAAGCACATTGCCAGCAAGAAACCTTAGAACAACAGCAGTCAAAGATTGGGCCAGTCACCTATATCTAGAGTCTGTACAGCTGAGCTTATTAGGGCTGAAAAAAGTCCCTCCATTGGGTACTACTTCTGTTAACGCTGGAGGACAACATGACTTAGGAGTGAAAAAGTCAAGCATTTGCACAGTACTTGTTAGTGAATGATACTGCAAAGTTCTGGCCAGAATGGACAGGGTCTTGCACATGATGCTGCTCCATGGACACGAGTAGGTGCCAAGTCTCCATGCTGAAAATATTTTATTCTCTGACCTTAACTAGAAATTTTGTTTTTAAGATACTGTAGAAATACTGTTTCACAAAGGCTTCAGAAATGGAGGTAACACGTTTCCTAGAATTTAAGAGGTGGACTGGGACTGAAAAGATAGATCTTGGCCAAGAGACTTCACCACCACCTACACTAAGCTTTTAGTTGTTTCATCTTGAGTCATTCATCCCCAAGATCATGGAGACTCAAAAAGGAACATACTATTGCCTGATGTTTGATAAAATCAGGTACACTGTGGCAAAATTAATATAAACTGGTTATAATACACTATCATGCTCATGGGGATGAATTTTACACCCACTTTCGTGGTTCTAAATGACTTCACTAGGCAACAGTAGCAAAATACAATAGCAACCCCCTTCCAAAAAACAAAAGCTAATGTATCATACAGAGTTTAAGGTATGGTTATTTTTCATACATCCTTTGTCCTTCAAACACCCCACACTAGTAGAACTGTCAGAGAAGGCCTGCTGTGACCAAAGTTTTCTCTTGTTTCCTAGCAAGTAAGTATAGATCCAAATTCTGCTTTCACTTTTATTGTTACGGAAAACTGTTTTCATTAAAAAACAGTCTACAGCCTTCACACACTCATGAATATAAGCACTCCTAAAGTCTTTTAGGACTGTCTAGGAAGCATAAATGTAATGTTTGAGGCAATGGCTGTGGCTCCTTGCTGATTGATTCCTGTTAATAGTCCCTGTCTCAAATGAAATGAACTAAATTGCACGTTCCCTGTCTGTATTGAAATCAAGGAATCGTGTCTACTCAGAGCCAGAGCACTGCAGAATCAGTCCTGAAAGTGGAACGGTGCAGCTCTCATCATGTGGTTTGTGGTGTGACACAGTGGTAGGTGGGGGAGCAGAGTGAGGGAGGCTGAGTTAGCTGTGTTGAAGGAAGATGGTGAGTCATTTGTGAAGGTGCAAGGTCATTGTGGCGCTGGTAGATGTGGGGAATGTTACCATGTGCTGATTTCAGACACCAAAATGAAGGTTCAGGCATGAGGTTTGGTAGATGCTCAGCAAAAATAATGTGTGGTGACCAGAAACTCTTTAAGATGTGGGTGACAACTGTGAGGTTAAACCCCCAGAAGCAATTCACAAATGTATGATGAGCATCACTTTACCAAAAATACACCCTATTCTTGCTAATCGTGTTACTCCATTCAGTCCCTTTCTTTGTGAGTAAAGTAACATACCCGTTTAAAATCCTTGTAATTAGTGTTCACTTTGATATTTGAGCCCTGCCGTGTTTCTGTTTCAGGGAGAAAGAGGCATCATTGGTCCACCAGGTTCAAAGGTGGGAAATTAATTTAATTAGTGTTCACTTTGATATTTGAGCCCTGCTGTGTTTCTGTTTCAGGGAGAAAGAGGCAACATTGGTCCACCCGGTTCAAAGGTGGGAAATTTATTTACTTATCTAAAACCTCAGTCATTTTTTCCTTTTAGTTTCCTTTTTTCTCTTAACGCACCTGGGCAGGTAATGAATATTTCTCGCTCTGTCTTGCATATTAAAGCCCAGGGAGGCTTCTCTGGAAAAACAGAAGCCTTTCTCAGCTGAAGTGTGATTATCAGGAGCCAGAGTAACCTGTTGCTTAGGTCTTCTGCCCATCATCCTGCAGCCAGCCCACTCCTAACCCACACCTGACCTCTCGGGAGGTACAAGATTATAGAAATGCTGGTTGGAAGAACCTCCAGAGGTCATCTAGTCCAATACCACGCTCAAAGCATTATTACCACCAGCACTAGGTCACGTCAGCTCTGGACCAGTTTCTAAACATGAAACCTGCCAGTTTACACTGCTTTAGAGGGTGTTAGTATTGAAATGAATGGAGCTGGAGTCCATTCTGTCCTCTCCAATCTTCCCTCTCACCATCTCTGTCTCTTCTGGTTTGGAGTCCTTCCAGAGCCAACCCCAAAGCTCCTGTTTGTATTTGTGCTGCTTTTTGCCTCTCCCTGGCCGATTTGTGTGCCTTTTGCAGGCATGAGCCAGCAGAGGGCGGTGCTGGGACTCAAATAAAATAAAAATATTTTTTAAAATTGTAAAGAATAAAATAAATCAAAACAAAACAAACCAAAAGCTTCTCTTGCATTTGGGACAGCACGGAAATCAAGAGTTGCTGTAGGAAACAAGATTATAGCAATTACATATCTACCCTTCTGCTTGCTGAGTTTTCGCAAGAGTATCATCACAGTCTTCTAGCAGCATCTGCTTGTTTATTTTAAAAAAAACAACAATGTATCAGGACACTGCTTGCCATAAATTCCATCTGCTGTACATATTTTGAGTGTTGCCATTTCACAGAGATATTTGTCAGCATGATAATTAAAGCTGATGCACTGATGCATAGGACAGTTGTTTCACTCTTCTCTTTGAGACTATAGACTAATTTCTTGATTATTATACATACAGGTGCTTTTTTTTTCTATGCTCCTTGTTCCAATAATTATTATTGTTTATGTGATAGATACATTTCAAACATGTGCATATATTGTAACTGGAGTAACTACAGTGCTTTTTAAAAATAATAAATCTATCTCTTCAATCCTCAGATTAGAAAAGATGTTAGTCCTCTTACAACTGAGCAATGAGCTACATTCTTAAAATATGGAGGGAGTTAGAAATAAGGATGTTTCCAGATACATTATTTACTGTAAAACATTTTACCTATCCTGGACCTTTTCTTCCAGATTAAATTTTGTTAGGAAAATCAATAGGTGAACTTTTTCAGCATTTATGATAGTAGGAAGCTGATCTCCAGGTACCAACCTGCCTGAAACAACAGCATTCTGTTGCAGAAATGCTGTTGGTCCAAGGTTATTTCCTCTGCCCGATTACCTTTGCCCCAGATAGGTACATAGAATTTTCCACCAGCATTGAAGAGACTTAAGTCCCAAGTATCATTTTTACTAGTCGTGTCTGTGCCTAAATCTTGTTAGCATTCAGAGACACCTTTTATCCTGCTCTTCTCTACAAAATGAAAATTAGGAGGGTTTATTCCTGATCCACGTACTTTGCTGATGGCAGACAAACAACAGAAATAACAGAATATCCCTTCTAGATGAAGTGGACACATTAAATCTTTTACGCTGGTAGTTCTGTAGAAAGGTGTAAGGAGAGAGGATTTTGCATCCTATGAAGTGTTACTTTGAATTTCTTCTGTCACACCAGAAATGCAAGCAGACCATTTGACTTTGGATGCTCTGAAACTCTGTTGTTCGTCAAGACACTCCTGTAGAGTATTAGATAATTCTCAGTGGTTTTATTGGGTCACATCCATCCATCCATCCATCCATCCATCCATCCATCCATCCCACTATCCTGTCTCCAACAATGTAAAAAGCAAACGCAGTTTGAGCAGATGCTTAGATGCAATTTGACCTCATAAAAGAGCAAGTATTGCATCATAGTTCTTCTAAGTGACCTCCTAGACTCCAACAATGTGTGACTCAGGAACTTTCTCAGCTAGAAATGGTGTTTTTAACCACAGTTATATCTCTACGGGTGAACTTCATGTCTCCCCTGGAACTCATGAGTACTTCTACGCTTTACAAGACCTTGGGCTAAGGTGCTCTGCCAACTTAACTACACATCCCATTAACCTCTTCCACCTGTTTTCATTCGATGCACACTATTCCTGCTATCAGAAGTGTGAGTCCTTCACTACTCTCTACTTTCAGAAGCCTCTACAATAGTCTTCACCCACCTCCTCATTTTGTTACTTCCATTATTTCCATTGGCCTTCCTGAAGTTTCCTAGTTCCGCTAGATCCTTTTCAAGATGGAAAATGTGAACAAACCAGTGCACAGAATGCAAGTTATGGGCATTCAAACTGGAATAGTAATGTTCTGTGCTCTTCTTTTTCTATCAATTTTATAATAATTTCTTGTATTCAGTGTATCTTTTTGACAGCTACTGAGCTGACCTTTTAATGGAATTGTCTATGTCTGCTAGATTTTCATGGTACTATCTACTGTAAAAGCCCACAAATATTTTCTTGAAGTAGAACAAAAAGTAAGAACCAAAACAGCCTTTTCCTCAAAAAAACCCCAAACCACTCCCCCCGCCACCAAAAAAACCCAAACCAACCAAATAACAAAAAAACCCCACCAACCAAACAAATAAACAAAAAAATACCCCCACTACTAAAACAAAACAGGGCAAGTTTGTTACTTGGATGAATCATCAGGCTGTTTTGTGTCATTTCTGTTGTTCTTTTATATGGCACAGAGAAAAACACATGCCAAAAATGTAGTTCACTGTTTATTTCGTCCTTTAAGAATTCAGTCTTCTTTTATCTGTTTGGGTTTTGCTTTTTCTGGGCAAACTGCATTATCGTTACTGAATGATAGTTCTGGTTTTCCCACAGAATAGAGTAACTGATCAGATTCTTAGCAGCAATAGTCAATCCTGCATTAAATTAGAGCAAGGGCTACCAAACTTTTTGTCCCACATACCGACTTCCTTCTACATTAAATGCCTCTTCCTCTTCCCCCAGCTTGGGGAAATAACCCAGGAAAATGTATCTTGGGTGAAAGCAACAGAAGTCACACTTTTGCCAGGTGGAAGCAGTGGAGGGCAATGATTGCAGCTGCATTAAAATCCATCCATCCATCCATCCATCCATCCCATTCAGAACCATCCTGTGGGCCTCCCAAGAGCGGTAGCCCACTGCTTCTGTGAAACTAATACAATTGAGAGAGACTAACAGTGTGTTTGTTGTGGCAGGGAATGCGGGGTACAGATGGAAAACCAGGCTTTCCTGGCGTTGCTGGACATCCTGGAGATGTGGTGAGTAGGATTATCATAATCTGTGGTCACCTAACATGCACTGGCTCCTAAATCTACATCTTAAGGATCAACAGGAGCCCTAACAGTACTTGCTAGCAGTGTGTGGAGAGCAGGGCCTTGGTGTGTCCTGCTTAACCTGGAGCAGTTACTTCAGAGATCAAACACAGGAGCAGTGTGTCCCTTGCCCTTGCCTCCCTCATCAGTCAGAAGTGACACAGGCCTCTCCAGGGGCTAGTTCCAATTCTTAGGTGCTCCTTTTGCTTTTAATTATTCAGAAATTAGCTCTGCTTTTAATTATAGAGAAGCCAACAGGCTTGTAGGTGATTTTAATATATTTCTCGTGATTAAGAGCTATGAGGATTACAGAGCTCTTCAGCTGGGAAGTCCCACAGCTTGTCCCCTGCCACCTTCCTCTCACTCATGCCAGATGAGCTCTCTGCACCCCCAGCACAGTGAGTTGTATCAAGCGACTAATGGAGCTTAGAAATAATCTGCTCAAAAATGACTTTAGCTCACCCATGTTCTGCTGCCTCCTCCACTGGGCAATCCTGAACAGAACTGAGGTGGTTAATGCTGAAAAAGGAAGGAAGAGGCAGTACAGTGAAAGAAAGGTTTGTTGAATTGATCCCCAGCTCATGAAATATTGTGGGTCCATGTGCTTCTGGTCATCTGTGAACTCTGCCAAACGTGCTGGGAAGTACTTTTAAATACCAAATTCTTAGAGGCTCCAAGTTGAAACAAGCTGGCCCCATCTATGTGAAAAGCACATTTTCACAATTTTCTCTTTGAAATCACTTATGCTCATTTTTCTAATCACATGCAGGGTCCAAAAGGGGAGAAGGGTGACCCAGGACCTCAGGTGAGATAGCGTGGGTTTCATTCTTTCTGAGAAACCTATGTGAAATGCACTACTTGAGTTTTTGCAGTATTTGGGTTTGGTTTTTTTGCAGTAAATGGGTTTTTCACCTGTTCATGCTTTTGAAATAGGGTGAACCAGGACAGGATGGGAACAGTATTGTCGGACCACCTGGGCCACCAGGACCACCAGGACCAATTATAGCAATACCTGAGGTAAGCGTGTTTGTCAAGCGTTAAAATATCTGTAACATCTTACAGAGAAGAGGGCACAAGCAGTTAACAAACTGGCAGTTCTGCTGTTGATGTTCAGGTCATAAGTCTACTCCTCAAAACATCAAAAATCTCAATATGTCTCTATATCAAATGGATGTAGACATTTTTGTTTTGATTAGATTTGATACAGATTTTTTTTGGTTTTGAAAAGATTAAATAGGAAGGGAAATGGGTGAAGAATTCTTTACATCTAAGAATTGTGGGGTCACATGCGGTATGTGGGAGAGAGATACGTTGTGTTTTCTGACTGTTCTGGAAGCAACAGCCAAAAGTACCAAAGGGTAAAATGCTAGAAGTTCATAAAAGTTGTCCAGTATCCTTTAGAATCATAGAATCATAGAATGGTTGGGGTTGGAAGGGACCTTAAAGATCATCCAGTTCCAACCCCCTGCCCTGGGCAGGGACACCTCCCACCAGAGCAGGTTGCTCAAAGCTCCATCCAGCCTGGCCTTGAACCCCTCCAGGGATGGGGCAGCCACAGCTTCTCTGGGCAACCTGTTCCAGTGTCTCACCACCCTCATAGTAAAAAATTTCTTCCTGAGATCTAATGTGAATCTTTTTTTCTTCCAATTTAAAACCATTTCCGCTTTTCCTATCATTACCCTTCCTGGCAAAGAGTCCTTCTCCAGCTCTTCTATAGGCACCCTTCAGGTATTGAAAGGCCGCTATAAGGTCTCCCCGGAGCCTTCTCTTCTCCAGGCTGAACAACCCCAGCTCCCTCACCCTGTCCTCTTAGGAGAGGTGCTCCATGTATTAGCTTCATGTATGTTTTCTGTCAGTTTTTCTTTGTGTACATCAGCCTTTGCAAAAAAAATACTAGTTAGCAGTAAGGAAGGCTAGAGTTTAGGATGGATCCCTTTTCAAGCTAGCAACAAAAATCCATGTAGTGGGCTTGGTATGACACTAAAAACTGGAGAAGCTGTGAGTTGCTGCAGGAAATTCTTCACCTCTCAGAGGTGAAGGTGCCTAAAACAGCTGGGCTCATCCGTAGTAATGCATATAATGGCAGTACCGAGTGATTTCTGATTGCAAGAAGGGAAATTGCCTGGATGAGAATTCTGTGTTAGGGAAGCTGGGGACCAACACTATCATAAAGTTGAGTTACACATAACATTTTTTGTTAACTGAAACAACTAGTTTTTCACTTAGCCTTCTGCTACTGATAGCAAATATAGCATAAATCGGCACCCCATAGCACACATAACCAGTCCCAAAAGAGTTGGGTTGTGTTAGTGAATTTGCTGGGTATCCACCCAGAATCTCAGGATCCGAGACTGTAAGATCTTGGATGAGCAGAATTAGAGATTCACAGAAATAGTGGTTGGAAGGGATGTCTGAAGATCATCTAGTTGAAAGTCCTGCTTAAATTGGGACTGTTACCAGCTCCAGACTTTTTTGTGGTTTTGCTGAGTTTCTGGGAAATTCCTCAATAGCTGTGACAGAAATGCTGCTGTAAAATTCCTGTTCTTTCTCACAGCTCTACCATGATATCACTGTGGGGCCTTAACTCTTAGCACTGACTACAGAGGTCTGTTTGCAGTAGTTATTAACCTGAATGCATTGTGCTTTGGGTCCTTAATACTCAAAAAAACCTTGTGAAAGCCTCAGAGTGAGGACAAGTATGTATAAGAAATATAAAAATATTGTTGAAGCTGAGATAGCAAACTAATGACACTGGTTTGCTGCAGGCTGCATTGCTCCCTGCATATTGTGGTAGTCACAGTCCACACATCTATCTAATGTGTAGCTATGTCTGAAGAAGCCTGATGTGCATCCTCTGAATTCTCCAGAACTTCAGTATGATCTACCTACAGCATATATTACAGAAATGTATAGGGCCTGGCAGAAGCTGTATTGTTAGTTGCATTACAAACCCGTACAGAAACCCATTTCCTTCTCTAAATACCTTGGAGTTTAAGAAGTAATCTCTTTTACAAAGTAGAGTGCATAATATACGTGGCTTTTTGTACATTTGTAGCAAACAGGTATTCTGGGGAGGTACAGCAAGAACCATCTATTCTCATATGCTTTGAATCCTCTATATTGTTAATCAGATGATTTCTCTGAGGACTTGGTGTGCTGGATTTTGATACAGTTAATTAAATGTATGTGTGTGTGTAAGTATATGTCCCTACTTATGACATTGAATTCTACCTGCCTCATAAATGTTTGTATAAGAACAGGACCTTTGCTTACTACACATTTGCTGAGATAGAGGATTGAATTATCCAAATACATCTTGTTGACTCAGTCTCTCATCTTCTGTACTTAGCTTCAGCTATGGAAAGAACTGCTGCAAGCAGACCTATCAATTGCAGTTGGAATTACAGACCTAAAATAAATACCAGTACCAGCTGTTGTAATGTGGATATTGGCTTCATGTGGGTAAAGCAGCAGAGATCAATTAAGTGATCTAAATGAACCACAGGGCAGTTAGAGAGATCACTCCCTGGGTCAGGGTCTGTTAGTTCACTCATTTAACCACTGTGTAGCCAAAGCCAGCAATGCTTAGTGGGCTGCAGAAGTTCAATGGACTGATCTGTCAGAGTTGTTTCTTATGAAGGGCTGGTGGTTCCAACTAAACAGATTTTATGGTGCTTGACGAAAATAAAGTGAATTGAAGAGCTGTTGCAGTTTCAGTATTGTTGAAATGTTAAGATCTGATGTGGGCAGCTGTGGCTCAGGGCCAGGCCTCACCAGTATCTGGCCAACAGCACATTGATTGAAGTGCACTTGAAAGTGGACCTTGGCTTCCTCTTCATTTGACCTGCTCCCTATGTGAACAGAGGATTTGCTTCCTTCAGGAGCCCTTTCTAACACTGTGAAAAGATGTGGTGAGATAAAAGTGAGATCTGCAGTGGAACCTAGCCATTGCCAGGCTTCTGCAGTACCTACCAACACCTTGTATCTCAGAGACTTGCATTCCTTTCTGCCTCTTCTGTTGCTGTCTGTCAGGAAGTCTGCTCTGAACTGTCCCGTGGAAAAAAAAAAGTCCCTCAGTTTGCTGCTGTTTGATATTTCAAAATACTGAAATCAATATTTCTCATCCTGTATTGGCTATTTCACTCTTTTGAAACATAATCTCTGATACTTCGTGCATTTTCATGCACAGAATCATAACCAGTAAACCATATTAATTGTTGCTACAATTTCATCGCTCCAATTTAGTTGGATACAGTACAGAAATAATTTTGAATAGAGATAATTTATTGGATTTAAATCAAAAACTTTGGAACAATTATCTGTTGGTGCCATTATTTAGCCATAGTTCAGGCACAGGAACTGAATGAAAGGCCTGGAGAAAGGTTAATGTTGGGGGTGTAAAGCAAATGTCAAAAGGTTTTGTGTTTCCTGTGTCCTTTCTGTAATTCTAGTGAGGGCATATTCATGCCATGTGGATACTAAGCTGAAGGTTTATGTAGAACCCAACCCAGACAATCATGCTAAAAACTTCTGCTTCTTCCTCTTCATAACAATGAAGAATTATGAAAAATAATGTTGTCTTGGTTTTGTAGTCAGCACTTGCTGAATTGATTTGATGTGCTGCAAAGTTAACACCGCTGGATTGCTGCTATTAAAGCTGCTTGTACATCTGAAAAGGAAGATAAATACCTGTGTACCTGGAGCAGGCTGTGAAGAGTGCAATCTTTTTCTCTAATCATCACCCTTGTACCCTCTATTTTCATACCTTCTTCAGCGCTGTGTACAGTTTTCTGACTTGGAACCACAATTTCCATTTGCAGCTAAATTCTATTTAAATAAAGAGACAAAGTGCCCAATCCCAAGCTCAGTAAAGCCTTTGGGATTCTTTCCGCTGACTTCAATACAGTTTGGATCGAGCCCAAAAAAAGAATGAATACTGAGTAATTCCACAATGAAAAGACGGGCTCCTGGATTTCTGCCACCAGCTGTAGATAAAGCAGAACAATTGCAGCAGCAGGACTCTTTTGTTGCTGTCACTAAAGTAACAGCCCGTGTCCTGTTGCCTTTCTGGGCCATGTAGTGCTGGGAATACGGTGGGACCCACAGCATCGTGCTAGCAATGGGGCAGAGAGCTCAGGTAGGCTGGGAGATGGAGGACTGCCTGCAGGACTTGCACTGGCTTTTTATTTGACAATTTTCCAGTGTTTTTTGCAGAACATGAGGCCGTGTTATGCATGGGTACTGGGTACATGTTCCCAGTAAAGTAACAGGCTATAGCAGCGTGAATTATGATGCCAACATGACCTCAAAGTACAGTAAGTTGACCATACGCTGCCAAGCTCAGATTACATAGGATAGGATAAATCTCCTCTTTTGTGTCCTCCTTCCCAGCCCAGAGTAGAAAAATAGTATTCAGAGGCTCATAAGATAATTTGACGTGACCTCTGAAGGCCATATGGTCAAACCTCCTCTTCTAAGCAAGGGTGGCTTCAAACTTAGTTCCTGTACACCGTTTTCAAAACAAATGTTGTGAAAGACTGTGATCTGATAGCATTGATCCGCACAGGGCTACAAGCAGAAGAGGCATTCAGGTTTCACAATACCTCAGTGACAACACGCTTATTCATGTGCTAAGTGAATCCCTGGCACCTGAAGGCATGCCCTGCCCTGGCCTTCTGAAATTTGGAAGATTTCCATTCCATGGAATGGGAATAGCCTGCTGCACACAGAGCCCTATATTGAAATGGGTGGCACAGCTTGCCTGCTAAAGGAGTGGACTCCTTCAAGACTCTAGGGAGATTCAGTGTATATTTCTCAATCTAAAACAAGGCTAAACTGTCATACAATAAACGGGACTGTTGGAGTGAAAGAAATGAAACAAATAACCAAAACTGAGTAAGGATCTCTTTTCACCTGCAGCATTTATATGGAGCAAGGCCTTACACACTGTCTGAATTGTAATGTATGACCATATGATATAGTATTGGGAGCATCTATTAAACCAGAAAGGTAGCTATCTGAAACCAAAATGAAACAAAATGAAAGCCTGATCATAACATCAGGACAAGGCTCTGACTGGGAGCAGCCAACGCTGATTTATTAACAGCAATTCACTCCTGATCAAAATGATTGCTTGCCTGTGGATGAGGGATGGGCACTGGATGTTGTGCACCCTGCTCAGCCTGGAAGAAGGAAGGCTAAGGGGAGAGTTTGTGGCTCTCTGCAACTACCTAATCAGAGGATAAAAAGATGGAGGCACCCTCTTCTTGGAGGCATATGTCAATATTATAAGATGTAACAGACACAAGTTGGAATATGGGAAGCTCCAATTAGACGTAAGCAAAAACTTTTCACCTTTACGATACTCAAATATTGTCCAGTTCTTGTTGCCCAGAACAATGGTGTCTTTTCCATCCTCAGAGGTGGTGAAGACTTAACTGGGCAAGTCCCTGAGCAACCTGATCCAATTAGATGTTGGGCCAGGTTATGTCCAGAGGTCACTACTCACCTTCATTATTCTGATTCTGTGGTCAAATTATGGAGAAATACCTGACCTGATGCTGAGCTCACTAACTCCAGGATAAGAAGCACTGTAGCAGCATTGCTATTATACTGCTCTGGTCAGGCTTCTTGAGACCCAGAGCTGATCAGTTTGGGTGCTGCTCCACATCCAAGTGACTATTCTGTTTTGGAGATCCAAACTGGTTTCATTGATTGCAGACACAGCAGCATAATCAGAGCTGACTTAGGAATCACTGCCCAGCACTGTATGGTGTAATGCAGACATGTCCAGAATATAACTATAATGTCAACTCTATGGCAGGATGAGTGTGATCAGACAGATTCACCATCTTGGAATACCAGTGACATATTAGAGTATGAAACCTTCATTCTGATATTTATTTTGCTGAGGAGAAATGACTTCAGGCATTATAGTTTTCAAATTAAAAATGAGTCAGTTAATTAAAGTTTTGGAAGCATTCTGAGATCCTTACATAAGAAGTATAAAACAAATTCTAGGTTTTGTTATTCCAGATGTATAATAAAAATTGGAAGAGGGCATTTTCTTTGGGCTTATTTGTGTTTTTCTCCCAATAGTTACGAAGGGACGCTTTAACTACCTATAGATTTCTAAAAATCTATGTGTACCCTAGATAATCAATTGGTATTTGAAATAACCTGTTCCTTAACCACTTTTTCAGCTGCTACTCAATGATACAGATGGAATTTTTAACATTACTGGAATTAAAGGACTGCTTGGGCCTCCGGTGAGTATATGCTGCTTTATTAAGCCTTCAGATTTGCTCTCTCTTCAGTGTCTCCTTTTCAGTATTGACTAGAGCTGAGTTTCCTGTGCTTTAGAATTGTGTTCCTGTGAACTTCAGCACTAAGCTCGGTGGAAGTTCTTCAGGGCAGAACTGAATTCTGTAGGAATGAATTGCTTTTACATGTTTGTATGAATTAAAGGAACCGACTTAGCTCTGAACCTGAACTATGTGCTCAGAATAACATAAATGTGGAACTGATGCAAAAATAGGGACCAAAATTTACATAGCATTTTCTTCCCTTTTTTTTTTTTTTTTTTTCCTGTTTTTCAGGGCACAAAATGTTGGGATAAAGTATTTTTTTCAGTTTTGCTTGAGACTGCAA
>NW_015090952.1:1501-16871 GCF_001431845.1 Calidris pugnax | reverse complement strand
CCATCCATCCATCCATCCATCCATCCATCCATCCATCCATCCATCCATCCCATTCAGAACCATCCTGTGGGCCTCCCAAGAGCGGTAGCCCACTGCTTCTGTGAAACTAATACAATTGAGAGAGACTAACAGTGTGTTTGTTGTGGCAGGGAATGCGGGGTACAGATGGAAAACCAGGCTTTCCTGGCGTTGCTGGACATCCTGGAGATGTGGTGAGTAGGATTATCATAATCTGTGGTCACCTAACATGCACTGGCTCCTAAATCTACATCTTAAGGATCAACAGGAGCCCTAACAGTACTTGCTAGCAGTGTGTGGAGAGCAGGGCCTTGGTGTGTCCTGCTTAACCTGGAGCAGTTACTTCAGAGATCAAACACAGGAGCAGTGTGTCCCTTGCCCTTGCCTCCCTCATCAGTCAGAAGTGACACAGGCCTCTCCAGGGGCTAGTTCCAATTCTTAGGTGCTCCTTTTGCTTTTAATTATTCAGAAATTAGCTCTGCTTTTAATTATAGAGAAGCCAACAGGCTTGTAGGTGATTTTAATATATTTCTCGTGATTAAGAGCTATGAGGATTACAGAGCTCTTCAGCTGGGAAGTCCCACAGCTTGTCCCCTGCCACCTTCCTCTCACTCATGCCAGATGAGCTCTCTGCACCCCCAGCACAGTGAGTTGTATCAAGCGACTAATGGAGCTTAGAAATAATCTGCTCAAAAATGACTTTAGCTCACCCATGTTCTGCTGCCTCCTCCACTGGGCAATCCTGAACAGAACTGAGGTGGTTAATGCTGAAAAAGGAAGGAAGAGGCAGTACAGTGAAAGAAAGGTTTGTTGAATTGATCCCCAGCTCATGAAATATTGTGGGTCCATGTGCTTCTGGTCATCTGTGAACTCTGCCAAACGTGCTGGGAAGTACTTTTAAATACCAAATTCTTAGAGGCTCCAAGTTGAAACAAGCTGGCCCCATCTATGTGAAAAGCACATTTTCACAATTTTCTCTTTGAAATCACTTATGCTCATTTTTCTAATCACATGCAGGGTCCAAAAGGGGAGAAGGGTGACCCAGGACCTCAGGTGAGATAGCGTGGGTTTCATTCTTTCTGAGAAACCTATGTGAAATGCACTACTTGAGTTTTTGCAGTATTTGGGTTTGGTTTTTTTGCAGTAAATGGGTTTTTCACCTGTTCATGCTTTTGAAATAGGGTGAACCAGGACAGGATGGGAACAGTATTGTCGGACCACCTGGGCCACCAGGACCACCAGGACCAATTATAGCAATACCTGAGGTAAGCGTGTTTGTCAAGCGTTAAAATATCTGTAACATCTTACAGAGAAGAGGGCACAAGCAGTTAACAAACTGGCAGTTCTGCTGTTGATGTTCAGGTCATAAGTCTACTCCTCAAAACATCAAAAATCTCAATATGTCTCTATATCAAATGGATGTAGACATTTTTGTTTTGATTAGATTTGATACAGATTTTTTTTGGTTTTGAAAAGATTAAATAGGAAGGGAAATGGGTGAAGAATTCTTTACATCTAAGAATTGTGGGGTCACATGCGGTATGTGGGAGAGAGATACGTTGTGTTTTCTGACTGTTCTGGAAGCAACAGCCAAAAGTACCAAAGGGTAAAATGCTAGAAGTTCATAAAAGTTGTCCAGTATCCTTTAGAATCATAGAATCATAGAATGGTTGGGGTTGGAAGGGACCTTAAAGATCATCCAGTTCCAACCCCCTGCCCTGGGCAGGGACACCTCCCACCAGAGCAGGTTGCTCAAAGCTCCATCCAGCCTGGCCTTGAACCCCTCCAGGGATGGGGCAGCCACAGCTTCTCTGGGCAACCTGTTCCAGTGTCTCACCACCCTCATAGTAAAAAATTTCTTCCTGAGATCTAATGTGAATCTTTTTTTCTTCCAATTTAAAACCATTTCCGCTTTTCCTATCATTACCCTTCCTGGCAAAGAGTCCTTCTCCAGCTCTTCTATAGGCACCCTTCAGGTATTGAAAGGCCGCTATAAGGTCTCCCCGGAGCCTTCTCTTCTCCAGGCTGAACAACCCCAGCTCCCTCACCCTGTCCTCTTAGGAGAGGTGCTCCATGTATTAGCTTCATGTATGTTTTCTGTCAGTTTTTCTTTGTGTACATCAGCCTTTGCAAAAAAAATACTAGTTAGCAGTAAGGAAGGCTAGAGTTTAGGATGGATCCCTTTTCAAGCTAGCAACAAAAATCCATGTAGTGGGCTTGGTATGACACTAAAAACTGGAGAAGCTGTGAGTTGCTGCAGGAAATTCTTCACCTCTCAGAGGTGAAGGTGCCTAAAACAGCTGGGCTCATCCGTAGTAATGCATATAATGGCAGTACCGAGTGATTTCTGATTGCAAGAAGGGAAATTGCCTGGATGAGAATTCTGTGTTAGGGAAGCTGGGGACCAACACTATCATAAAGTTGAGTTACACATAACATTTTTTGTTAACTGAAACAACTAGTTTTTCACTTAGCCTTCTGCTACTGATAGCAAATATAGCATAAATCGGCACCCCATAGCACACATAACCAGTCCCAAAAGAGTTGGGTTGTGTTAGTGAATTTGCTGGGTATCCACCCAGAATCTCAGGATCCGAGACTGTAAGATCTTGGATGAGCAGAATTAGAGATTCACAGAAATAGTGGTTGGAAGGGATGTCTGAAGATCATCTAGTTGAAAGTCCTGCTTAAATTGGGACTGTTACCAGCTCCAGACTTTTTTGTGGTTTTGCTGAGTTTCTGGGAAATTCCTCAATAGCTGTGACAGAAATGCTGCTGTAAAATTCCTGTTCTTTCTCACAGCTCTACCATGATATCACTGTGGGGCCTTAACTCTTAGCACTGACTACAGAGGTCTGTTTGCAGTAGTTATTAACCTGAATGCATTGTGCTTTGGGTCCTTAATACTCAAAAAAACCTTGTGAAAGCCTCAGAGTGAGGACAAGTATGTATAAGAAATATAAAAATATTGTTGAAGCTGAGATAGCAAACTAATGACACTGGTTTGCTGCAGGCTGCATTGCTCCCTGCATATTGTGGTAGTCACAGTCCACACATCTATCTAATGTGTAGCTATGTCTGAAGAAGCCTGATGTGCATCCTCTGAATTCTCCAGAACTTCAGTATGATCTACCTACAGCATATATTACAGAAATGTATAGGGCCTGGCAGAAGCTGTATTGTTAGTTGCATTACAAACCCGTACAGAAACCCATTTCCTTCTCTAAATACCTTGGAGTTTAAGAAGTAATCTCTTTTACAAAGTAGAGTGCATAATATACGTGGCTTTTTGTACATTTGTAGCAAACAGGTATTCTGGGGAGGTACAGCAAGAACCATCTATTCTCATATGCTTTGAATCCTCTATATTGTTAATCAGATGATTTCTCTGAGGACTTGGTGTGCTGGATTTTGATACAGTTAATTAAATGTATGTGTGTGTGTAAGTATATGTCCCTACTTATGACATTGAATTCTACCTGCCTCATAAATGTTTGTATAAGAACAGGACCTTTGCTTACTACACATTTGCTGAGATAGAGGATTGAATTATCCAAATACATCTTGTTGACTCAGTCTCTCATCTTCTGTACTTAGCTTCAGCTATGGAAAGAACTGCTGCAAGCAGACCTATCAATTGCAGTTGGAATTACAGACCTAAAATAAATACCAGTACCAGCTGTTGTAATGTGGATATTGGCTTCATGTGGGTAAAGCAGCAGAGATCAATTAAGTGATCTAAATGAACCACAGGGCAGTTAGAGAGATCACTCCCTGGGTCAGGGTCTGTTAGTTCACTCATTTAACCACTGTGTAGCCAAAGCCAGCAATGCTTAGTGGGCTGCAGAAGTTCAATGGACTGATCTGTCAGAGTTGTTTCTTATGAAGGGCTGGTGGTTCCAACTAAACAGATTTTATGGTGCTTGACGAAAATAAAGTGAATTGAAGAGCTGTTGCAGTTTCAGTATTGTTGAAATGTTAAGATCTGATGTGGGCAGCTGTGGCTCAGGGCCAGGCCTCACCAGTATCTGGCCAACAGCACATTGATTGAAGTGCACTTGAAAGTGGACCTTGGCTTCCTCTTCATTTGACCTGCTCCCTATGTGAACAGAGGATTTGCTTCCTTCAGGAGCCCTTTCTAACACTGTGAAAAGATGTGGTGAGATAAAAGTGAGATCTGCAGTGGAACCTAGCCATTGCCAGGCTTCTGCAGTACCTACCAACACCTTGTATCTCAGAGACTTGCATTCCTTTCTGCCTCTTCTGTTGCTGTCTGTCAGGAAGTCTGAACTGTCCCGTGGAAAAAAAAAAGTCCCTCAGTTTGCTGCTGTTTGATATTTCAAAATACTGAAATCAATATTTCTCATCCTGTATTGGCTATTTCACTCTTTTGAAACATAATCTCTGATACTTCGTGCATTTTCATGCACAGAATCATAACCAGTAAACCATATTAATTGTTGCTACAATTTCATCGCTCCAATTTAGTTGGATACAGTACAGAAATAATTTTGAATAGAGATAATTTATTGGATTTAAATCAAAAACTTTGGAACAATTATCTGTTGGTGCCATTATTTAGCCATAGTTCAGGCACAGGAACTGAATGAAAGGCCTGGAGAAAGGTTAATGTTGGGGGTGTAAAGCAAATGTCAAAAGGTTTTGTGTTTCCTGTGTCCTTTCTGTAATTCTAGTGAGGGCATATTCATGCCATGTGGATACTAAGCTGAAGGTTTATGTAGAACCCAACCCAGACAATCATGCTAAAAACTTCTGCTTCTTCCTCTTCATAACAATGAAGAATTATGAAAAATAATGTTGTCTTGGTTTTGTAGTCAGCACTTGCTGAATTGATTTGATGTGCTGCAAAGTTAACACCGCTGGATTGCTGCTATTAAAGCTGCTTGTACATCTGAAAAGGAAGATAAATACCTGTGTACCTGGAGCAGGCTGTGAAGAGTGCAATCTTTTTCTCTAATCATCACCCTTGTACCCTCTATTTTCATACCTTCTTCAGCGCTGTGTACAGTTTTCTGACTTGGAACCACAATTTCCATTTGCAGCTAAATTCTATTTAAATAAAGAGACAAAGTGCCCAATCCCAAGCTCAGTAAAGCCTTTGGGATTCTTTCCGCTGACTTCAATACAGTTTGGATCGAGCCCAAAAAAAGAATGAATACTGAGTAATTCCACAATGAAAAGACGGGCTCCTGGATTTCTGCCACCAGCTGTAGATAAAGCAGAACAATTGCAGCAGCAGGACTCTTTTGTTGCTGTCACTAAAGTAACAGCCCGTGTCCTGTTGCCTTTCTGGGCCATGTAGTGCTGGGAATACGGTGGGACCCACAGCATCGTGCTAGCAATGGGGCAGAGAGCTCAGGTAGGCTGGGAGATGGAGGACTGCCTGCAGGACTTGCACTGGCTTTTTATTTGACAATTTTCCAGTGTTTTTTGCAGAACATGAGGACATGGAGCAGGCAGCAGCACCCAGTAAAAGTAACAGGCTATAGCAGCGTGAATTATGATGCCAACATGACCTCAAAGTACAGTAAGTTGACCATACGCTGCCAAGCTCAGATTACATAGGATAGGATAAATCTCCTCTTTTGTGTCCTCCTTCCCAGCCCAGAGTAGAAAAATAGTATTCAGAGGCTCATAAGATAATTTGACATGACCTTTGGAGGCCATATGGTCAAACCACCTCTTCTAAGCAAGGGTGGCTTCAAACTTAGTTCCTGTATGTCGTTTTCATAACAAATGTTGTGAAAGACTGTGATCTGATAGCATTGATCCGCACAGGGCTACAAGCAGAAGAGGCATTCAGGTTTCACAATACCTCAGTGACAACACGCTTATTCATGTGCCAAGTGAATCCTTGGCACCTGAAGGCATGCCCTGCCCTGGCCTTCTGAAATTTGGAAGATTTTCATTCCATGGAATGGGAATAGCCTGCTGCACACAGAGCCTTATATTGAAATGGGTGGCATGGCTTGCCTGCTAAAGGAGTGGACTCCTTCAAGACTCTAGGGAGATTCAGTGTATATTTCTCAATCTAAAACAAGGCTAAACTGTCATACAATAAACGGGACTGTTGGAGTGAAAGAAATGAAACAAATAACCAAAACTGAGTAAGGATCTCTTTTCACCTACAGCATTTGTGTGGAGCAAGCCCTTACATGTTGTCTGAATTGTAATGTACGACCATATCATATAGTATTGGGAGCATCTATATGAAACAAATAACCAAAACTGAGTAAGGATCTCTTTTCACCTGCAGCATTTATATGGAGCAAGGCCTTACACACTGTCTGAATTGTAATGTATGACCATATGATATAGTATTGGGAGCATCTATTAAACCAGAAAGGTAGCTATCTGAAACCAAAATGAAAGCCTGATCATAACATCAGGACAAGGCTCTGACTGGGAGCAGCCAACGCTGATTTATTAACAGCAATTCACTCCTGATCAAAATGATTGCTTGTCTGTGGATGAGGGATGGGCACTGGATGTTGTGCACCCTGATTTTAGCAAGGCTTCTGGTGCGGTCTCCCGTAGTCCTGCTAGAAACACATTGATGACCTATAAAGTGGGTGAGCAGGTGATAAAATAGGTGGAAAACTGGCTTAACTGGTGGACTCAGAGGGTTGTGTCTGGCATTCATGAGACTGGTTCTGGAGTACCAAAACCATCCAGTTGTGAGTTCCTTAGTACAAGATATTGACATAACGGAGCGAGCCCTGTGCAGGGCTGCCAAGATGGTCAGGGGACCAAAGCACAGATAGAACAGGGTACCAAAATGAAAGCCTGATCATAACATCAGGACAAGGCTCTGACTGGGAGCAGCCAACGCTGATTTATTAACAGCAATTCACTCCTGATCAAAATGATTGCTTGTCTGTGGATGAGGGATGGGCACTGGATGTTGTGCACCCTGATTTTAGCAAGGCTTCTGGTGCGGTCTCCCGTAGTCCTGCTAGAAACACATTGATGACCTATAAAGTGGGTGAGCAGGTGATAAAATAGGTGGAAAACTGGCTTAACTGGTGGACTCAGAGGGTTGTGTCTGGCATTCATGAGACTGGTTCTGGAGTACCAAAACCATCCAGTTGTGAGTTCCTTAGTACAAGATATTGACATAACGGAGCGAGCCCTGTGCAGGGCTGCCAAGATGGTCAGGGGACCAAAGCACAGATAGAACAGGGTCTGCTCAGCCTGGAAGAAGGAAGGCTAAGGGGAGAGTTTGTGGCTCTCTGCAACTACCTAATCAGAGGATAAAAAGATGGAGGCACCCTCTTCTTGGAGGCATATGTCAATATTATAAGATGTAACAGACACAAGTTGGAATATGGGAAGCTCCAATTAGACGTAAGCAAAAACTTTTCACCTTTACGATACTCAAATATTGTCCAGTTCTTGTTGCCCAGAACAATGGTGTCTTTTCCATCCTCAGAGGTGGTGAAGACTTAACTGGGCAAGTCCCTGAGCAACCTGATCCAATTAGATGTTGGGCCAGGTTATGTCCAGAGGTCACTACTCACCTTCATTATTCTGATTCTGTGGTCAAATTATGGAGAAATACCTGACCTGATGCTGAGCTCACTAACTCCAGGATAAGAAGCACTGTAGCAGCATTGCTATTATACTGCTCTGGTCAGGCTTCTTGAGACCCAGAGCTGATCAGTTTGGGTGCTGCTCCACATCCAAGTGACTATTCTGTTTTGGAGATCCAAACTGGTTTCATTGATTGCAGACACAGCAGCATAATCAGAGCTGACTTAGGAATCACTGCCCAGCACTGTATGGTGTAATGCAGACATGTCCAGAATATAACTATAATGTCAACTCTATGGCAGGATGAGTGTGATCAGACAGATTCACCATCTTGGAATACCAGTGACATATTAGAGTATGAAACCTTCATTCTGATATTTATTTTGCTGAGGAGAAATGACTTCAGGCATTATAGTTTTCAAATTAAAAATGAGTCAGTTAATTAAAGTTTTGGAAGCATTCTGAGATCCTTACATAAGAAGTATAAAACAAATTCTAGGTTTTGTTATTCCAGATGTATAATAAAAATTGGAAGAGGGCATTTTCTTTGGGCTTATTTGTGTTTTTCTCCCAATAGTTACGAAGGGACGCTTTAACTACCTATAGATTTCTAAAAATCTATGTGTACCCTAGATAATCAATTGGTATTTGAAATAACCTGTTCCTTAACCACTTTTTCAGCTGCTACTCAATGATACAGATGGAATTTTTAACATTACTGGAATTAAAGGACTGCTTGGGCCTCCGGTGAGTATATGCTGCTTTATTAAGCCTTCAGATTTGCTCTCTCTTCAGTGTCTCCTTTTCAGTATTGACTAGAGCTGAGTTTCCTGTGCTTTAGAATTGTGTTCCTGTGAACTTCAGCACTAAGCTCGATGGAAGTTCTTCAGGGCAGAACTGAATTCTGTAGGAATGAATTGCTTTTACATGTTTGTATGAATTAAAGGAACCGACTTAGCTCTGAACCTGAACTATGTGCTCAGAATAACATAAATGTGGAACTGATGCAAAAATAGGGACCAAAATTTACATAGCATTTTCTTCCCTTTTTTTTTTTTTCTATTCCTGTTTTTCAGGTCACAAAATGTTGGGATAAAGTATTTTGTTCAGTTCTGCTTGAGACTGCAACTAGGAATATTAGGCTCCCATGTATAAATTCAGTCTCACAGCAATTATAGCTGTGGATGAAAAGCTGGACATTTCATGAGAAGAACAGATGTGCGATTTCAGGTTCTGTTTTGCAGCTAGGAGTGTAGCTGCAAAATAGTTCAGTCAAATATTTGAAATTCTGAATGCTTCTTGGTAAAATTTCAAATTCCTAGCACTGGATCCAAAGAGAAATCTGCCTTTTCCAAGCTGTGGAGTCAAACTTGCCTGAAAGTCTACACTATATTGGACTTTGCAAAATTATAACCCCCCCAAATGAAGCATCTTACTTCACAGCTATTTTCATTTGTGGGCTGTTGTTTGTTTATTTTATTTTGTCTGTTTTCTTTTTTGTGAGCAGTGTTCTCTCCCTCATATTCAATCCCCAATGAAACAAAGATGATCAGAATATCTGTACCTGAGAGCCAGGATTTCACTCTAAGTAGCCATAGTTTGGGGGGAAAAAAAAAAAAGTATCTTATTAATGTAACTGTGCCAAAACAAATGTTTACTAAATCTGTCAGTGAACTGGGAAGAAGGGCATTAGCTCCAATAACAGATTTTAACCTTTATGTGTTAGCCCAGCGTGCCTCTTTTCCGCTCGTCCCATGGTAGGACAACATCATATTATTGTGGCTGTGTCCAGCTGTGCTTGTGGTAAAGCAGCTTTTGTGGAAGAGTATTTTGGTGTGTTTCCTAAATCATAGAATCATCTGGGTCGGAAGAGACCTTCAAGGTCATCTAGTTCAACCCCCCCTGCAGTCAGCAGGGACACCCCCAACTAGACCAGGTTGCCCAGGGCCTCATCGAGCCTCTCCTTGAATATCTCCAGGGAAGGGGCCTCAACCACCTCCCTGGGCAACCTGTTCCAGTGCTGCACCACCCTCATAGTAAAGAACTTATTCCTAATGTCTAATCTAAATCTGCTTTTCTCAAGTTTAAAGCCATTTCCCCTCGTCCTGTCACTGCAGGCCTTTGTAAACAGGCTCTCCCCAGCCTTCTTGTAGGCCCCCCTCAGGTACTGGAAGGCCGCTATTAGGTCTCTCCAGAGCCTCCTCTTCTCCAGGCTGAACAACCCCAGCTCCCTCAGCCTGTCCTCGTAGCAGAGGTGCTCCAAAACCCCCTGATCATCCTTGTGGCCCTCCTCTGGACCCGCTCCATCAGGTCCATATCCTTCTTATATTGAGGGCTCAAGAGACCTGATTCTCCCAATCCCTGGACATAATAGGATGCCAGGATAATACGGGTCCTGGCATGAGGAATCTTACTGCAGGTAGTTGCTGTTCAGGCCTTAGATGATGGGTTCTCAAAACAACACAGACGAGTGAGCTCCTGACCCCAGCGGAGACACATTGCTTTGTAATTATTGTTACAGTCTCAACAGAAAGCAGTAGGTCTGTAATAATTCCAGTTGTAATTGGAAAGGTCTTTGAACCTCAGTCTCAGAGCTCACCCTAGTCAGGAAAGAGTTGCAGTTGAGTGCACATCCAGGTGAGGTGAACTAGAACTAATGTGTCTCTCTGCAGATATCACAGTGGGGCAATCTTAAATAAGCTCCCTACAAATCCAAATCCATATTTCTATCCACCAGGAGCAAAATGGCAAAGGTGGGAGGGCTGCTGGGATCTCTGTGCTGGAATCTGGAAAAAATTCAAAGGAGGCTGAATTATGGTTGCATGCCTTTCATATGTGAAAAATGTCACCTTTCCTCAGCCTTTCCTCGATCTCTGTCCATTCAGTTTTGGAAAGTAAATGCTAATGTCCCAGGAAGAGTTAGAAGTATAGGCTGTTGTGGAATGTTCACAACTTTACCACTGCCTGAATGAAGTTCTTATTTGAGTTTCAGACCAGTTAATATTCACAAATTACACAATAAATGGGAAATGCATACTCTATTTTGCAGGTCTCTAACGTGCGTTTCTAAGAGGGTGGTTTTTTTGCATTTTTCAGGGGCCAGATGGTAAGCCAGGTCTACCAGGATTTCCTGTAAGTATTATGTTTCTTGGATTTAAGTAAGTATTTTTCAATATAGTTTAATATTTCAAAAATTTATATTATACAGAATTTACACGAAAGCTAATAAATTTTCATATGAGAGACTGTAGATTTTTATGGAATCAACAGCTATGGTAGAAATTAACTCTGCTGGAAATGAAATATACTGTAATATGCATATCTCATATTTCTGCTTATCTCAGAATCAGTTCTGTAGTTTCAATCTAAATGTAATTGATTCTGATGAAAAATTACTACTTAAGAAAAAGACGCCATTTATGAGAAACAAATGGAACAAGTTATCTTCATATGTACATGTAATTATATTATTCTTTAGGCTTTTTTTGTCACCACGACAGAGTGCAGTAAAGCCCTATGAGGTGTACCCTTTTTATTACCTCCTTTAGGAAACTTTTATTATTTTTTATAATAACATACCAGTGCCACCATGGAAGCGTTGCACAGCCATAGTGGCAAAAGGTGCCTTATACTATGCTACCTACCTATTGTGCTATGTGAACATTATCTGGCTTGTGACTTCATACAGTAATGTTTAAACTATTATATTTATATTCTATAGAGTGTGAAAGAATTCTTTTCCCTTGTTATGATTGTTTTGCAGCTTGAAAGTGTACATAGGGTCTCAGGATCCTTTGTCTATTGCCTGACAATAACTAAGGAGACAATTGGGAAAGCTGACAAAAGATGTTGACAAAATGCTGGCAAACTACCCAAAATTCTACAGAAGGTTGTTTACTAAGTCCTGAGTATTTTGGACTGCACAGGAAGCCAAAGAAAGGGGGGAAAAATCCTTAAAAATACTTTTCATTTGAGGAGGAGCTGCTTGATAGCATTTAGAAAATAATAAAACGAATTCTTAGTCTCTCTGTCATTTACAGAATGTCTCCAGACATGAAAATATCAATCTTGTTCTTACCTCAGGTCTTTTCTTTATCTCTTAACTAATGCAGGAGTCATGTAGACTTGAATTTGGTTCTTGTTGGGTGAAAAGAAAATATTTCTAAATGCACTTATAATGGAAGATTTTAAGACAAAATGTGATCTGAGCAGAATGTGTTCACCACAGAACAGATGCATAAATTATCTCATTTTCAAATATATAAGCTCTATTTCAGTTAAAAATATTTTTTATTTAGAATAGAGAAGTAAGGAGGAAGTAGAGAATTTTAGGCTGAATTTCCATTCTTATTAATATTTGCATATTTCTCTTTGAATATGTGTGTCATCTACACTGTGAGAAACATCAGGGAGTTTTGGCTTTGTTCCTTTTAACAGATTCTCCCTGTGTGATACTTGGTTTAGGGATTACTTTGGTTCAGACAGCAATTTAGTCTTGGAAGAGTTCTTAGATTGCAACCAGAGTGATCCAAGTTCAAGTTTTCCAGTTACTTAAAATCCCTTTTAGTTAAATGGCTTAGCTCCATATTCTCAGCAGATCTCACCAGGGATTTATGGACTTGGTTTTCCTTAGGGCCCTCGGGGACCGAAGGGTGATACTGGTTTGCCTGGATCACAAGGAATCAAAGGACAACAGGTAAGAGAAAACACTTAGGGAAAAGTACGTAGTATAACATGTGTCAGATAACAAATAGTGATATTAAAAGTTTAATGATTCTAATTTTACTAGGGATTGGGATATTAATAATTATTTTATGTGCAAAATTTACTAACTGGAAATTGAAAGAGTACTAAATAAAATGACTCAATGTGATACTAATTGAGAGCTAATGTTCCTGCCCCAGTGTTGAAATTCCGCACCGCAGCGTGCACTTACCAGAATAAGTTTACATAACCATTAACCATGACCTCTTCTTGCAAGTCCATTGTCTGTGCTGACGTGCTGGGATCCTAACCAAAAGGCCAAATGGAAAAAAAAAAAAAAGATTACTGTTTTCCTCCTCCATTGGCACAGAGGGCTTTGCCTACAGAATGAGGGCTGCAGTTTTCCATTCCCAAAGAAAGACTCAGGGAGCTCTCTCCTTAGGAACCTTTCTCTGATTTCTGCACAGCACTGGTTATTCTGCAGCACTGTTGAGAGGTGACTAAGGACTGACCCTGGTATTTTATAAATATTGCAGCTGTTGTTCTATTTCCCCTTCTTACCCACCTGCAGGAAGCAGGGGAGAGGAACATCTAAGTTATTACAGTCTTGGGGATAACAAAAAGAAAACCAAAAAACACTTTCTGCTTATTCTTTGTAAGTAGCTGACACCTCTTTCTCACAGGTAGTAGACAGACTTGAAAGTGGTTAATTATGGCTTGAAATGGGATTGTAGATGAACAGCATCTTCATTGCTCAGAAGGAGATAACCCAGGCCACAAATACCAGTCCCCTTTGGTTATAAGGATTCCTGTTCTTTATCGGAGTACATAAAGTGATCAAGCTCAACCTTAAAACCAGCTGGGTGGTTTTTGGTTTGGGTTGTGGTTTTTATTTGCTGGGGGAGATGTGAGGGTGTGTTGCCTTCTGCTGTCCACACTGGAAGGAACTCAAAACTTGGAAGCCATGATATTTTGTACCCACCGATGACATAGTGGTATTTCTGAGGCATGAACACTAGGTTATGTGCAAGTGATGAAGTTGGGAGCTGCAATGAAGCTCCACAAACACCTAGAGCATTTTGCTTTAAGGATCGTGAAATGCTCCTGTGGCAACCTCGGGTCCATAAATCATAGAAGATAAAGTCAGGGAAGACAAGCCTTTGGGAGATACTTTGGATACTTCCAAAGTATCCTCAGGAAGACTCCACAGACTCCAAAGATGTAACTTGCAAGAAGAACTGAGTTATAGCACTTCCTGCTCAGTGGAAGTGCTATAGCCTGGACTGTTGTTTTAATCAGCAATGCAATTATTAGTTTCAGCCCAGATTTCTTCCATGAGAGATCTTGGGAAAGCTGTTGTATTAAGCTGCCTGAGCCAGGAGGAAGAAAGTTACAGCTGAAAGGCCCAGAGTGGGAACCATGCACTGGCATTGGGGAGTAATAATTCATGGTGCCATTATTTAATAGAATTACCCTTTGAAGAAGTGGAATGTAAAGGGTCATCATTTGAGTGCTGAGAGTTTGCCTTTGTTTAAAGGTAACAAGGCTGCATCATGCCAGGCATATAAAGAGAATGATTCATGCTTTCCTGATAGTAAAATCAGGAACGTTTGATGTTCTATTGAGATTTTACATTTCCAGCAGGATTTCCTGACCACTGTTTAAGATGATGGTACAAAAGAAGACACCAATAGTCTGACAGCCTTTGGCAGAGATCTTCTTTGAACACAGCATGTTGCACGTAGTAATCCAACTGAGAACTACTGTCTACTGCCATTCTTCAGACAGCAATAGTGCTGCTTTGACTTCTTCTCGTTCATTGAGAACTGCTTTCTAAACACTGTAAAATAACTTTGATAATTGCAGGGTGAAAAGGGAGAACCAGGAGCTATCATTACTGCTGATGGATCTTTAACTGAATTAGTAGGAAGAAAAGGAGAGAAGGTGAGCTAACACTGTGTTGTGTTCCTCCAGAATGTTTGGTGGCCTTGTTACCAGCCATCTCTGCTCCATACTGCAGGAGTTCTCCTTGTCATTGCTCTATGTGTGTCTGTCCTCAGGGTGAAGCTGGAGTGGTGGGACCAGTGGGACCAATGGTAAGACATTTCCAAAGATGAGTGGATTTTTTGTATTTTGCTTTGGTTTTACAGGTAATAGTAAATGTGAAGGTAAGTTGTTTTAGGTTTTCATTCCTTCTGAGTAGGGATGATAAAGAGCATTCATGCTTCAAGATGATCATTGCCCTTCTGAGAAGAGTATGTTTGTTACATATGTAGTGCTGTAGACTACTGACTTGATTCAGAATTTAAATTCTGGTCACACAAATGTATCAGTTACTATCTAAACAAACAGTGAAATATCATTAGAGCTAGAAATTTACTTAACTTAGCACTCTGAGTGAACTGGATTTGTTTAGCTCTGAAGAAGCTCTAATTGCTCGCTTTCCCTGCCTGAAAGGGAATTGTAGAACAAAGTCAGGGCCTTCTCAAAGATGCACAGGAAAGATAGGAGTACCAATGATCTCAAGTTCCAGCAAGGGAAATTCTGATTAGATATAAAGAAAAAAATTCACAGTAAAAGTGGTTAAACACAGAAATACATGCTCAGAGAGATGGTGGATTGTGCAACAAGGTGCTGAGTGGTATGACCTAACTTCAGAGCTCGTCTTGCTTTGAGCAAGAGGTTGGACTAGATGATCTCCAAAGGTCCCTTCCAATCTAAATTATTTTTATGATTTACAATGAAACAACTGATTATATCAGGCTCAGTTTCTGTTGGTGCCAATAATTTGCAACTGCCTTGGATTCTGAGGAGGCTGCAAATCAGGCAGTGGTCAGACCATGTACTAAAATCAGGGTTTAGAGGCCTTCTTTCGGGTACTTGGCCTGATATTTTTGACTGGACACAGAATGTTGTATGGAAGCACAATAAATCAGTTATAAAATGAGAACAGTTGCCCAGACTCAGTAGTGTTACAGCAGGAATTAATTTCTTCTAGTGTAGTATTCCAAAGATCAAGGATATTGAATGTTTCTTTGCTTCTGCTTTTGATGTAGTCTGGTCTCTCTTGTGCCTAAGTGAATATTAGTAGATG
>NW_015090952.1:0-453 GCF_001431845.1 Calidris pugnax | reverse complement strand
AGGAGAGGCTGAGGGACTTGGGACTTCTTAGTCTAGAGAAGAGAAGACTGAGGGGAGATCTGATCAATGCCTATAAATACTTAAAGGGTGGGTTTCAAGAGGACAGGGCGGTGTTTTTTTCAGTGGTGCCCAGTGACAGGACAAGGGGAAATGGGCACAAACTTGAATATAAGAAGTTCCACCTCAACACGAGGAGGAGCTTCTTTCCTGTGAGGGTGGCAGAGCCCTGGAAGAGGCTGCTCAGAGGGGTGGTGGAGTCTCCTTCTCTGGAGACATTCAAACCCACCTGGACAAGTTCCTGTACAACCTGCTTTGGGTGGACCTGTTTTGGCAGGGGGTTTGGACTAGATGATCTCCAGAAGTCCCTTCCAACCCCGTATCATTCTGTGATTGTTATGATGGTTCTATTCAACTTTGCACAAAATAAGACTCTGGTGCAAGAACATCTTTGAG
>NW_015090951.1:19721-19959 GCF_001431845.1 Calidris pugnax | reverse complement strand
TCTATGGTGCACACTCGTGCAACTTGTGCGCAGTGCTCATGGTTATGGAGTGCTTGTGCAAGCCCCTTGCACACTTATAGTGCTTGTGCAAGCCCCTTGCACGCTCACAGTGCTTGTGCATTCCCCCTTATGCACTTGTAGGGCTCATGGGTTGTTGCACACTCAGGCTGGGTGGGTCTACGGTGCACACTCGTGCAACTTGTGCACAGCCCTCACACTTATAGTGCTTGTGCGAAAC
>NW_015090951.1:5556-15714 GCF_001431845.1 Calidris pugnax | reverse complement strand
TATCCCCCCCCCCTTTCCACCCCACAACTCCCCCCGGACCCCCATATATCACCCCAACACTGACCCCCATCTCCCTCTCCCCATCCAGGTGTCCGCCTACGGGCCGGGCCTACAGGGGGGTGTGGTGGGGACCCCGGCCCCTTTCACCATCGACACCAAAGGGGCAGGGACGGGGGGGTTGGGGCTGACGGTGGAAGGTCCCTGCGAGGCCAAGATCGAGTGTCAGGACAACGGGGACGGGTCCTGCTCCGTCTCCTACCTCCCCACCGAACCGGGGGACTACTCCATCAACATCCTCTTCGCCGACCGTCACATCCCCGGTAGCCCCTTCAAGGCTTTGGTAGCCCCCGTCTTCGATCCCACCAAAGTGACGGCCACGGGGCCCGGGTTGGAGAAAGGCAAAGCCGGGGAGGTGGCCACCTTCTTGGTAGACTGTTCCAAAGCTGGAGAAGCAGAGTTGACCATCGAGATCATCTCGGAAGGTGGGGTGAAAGCCGAGGTCTTCATCCATAACAACCGGGACGGGACCTACAGCATCACCTACACCCCGGCCTCCCCCGGTTCTTACACCATCACCGTCAAATATGGTGGTCACCCCGTCCCCAACTTCCCGCTCCGCGTCACCGTCGACCCGGCCGTGGACACCAGCGGGGTCAAGGTCTACGGGAAAGGAGTGGAACCTCGAGGTGAGGAGCCTGGGGGAGGTGGTTGGGGGTCTCCTGGCTGTGGGCATCACCTGGGCATCTCTATGGGTGTATTCTCCACTGTGGACACCACCATGGGTATCTTTTCCTCATGGGTATCGTCTCCCCATGGATACCATCATGGGTATCTCCATGGGCATCCCGTCCCTGTGGGCATCTTCTCCCCATGGACACCACCATGGGCATCTTATCTCCATGGACATATCCATGGACATCTCCATGGTCATATCGTCCCTGTGGGCATCTCCTCCCCATGGGCATCTCCATGGGCATCCCATATCTGTGGGTATCTCCATGGGCATCCTGTCCCTGTGGGCATCACCGTGGGCATCACCATGGGTATCTTCATGGGTACTTCCATGGGCATCCCGTCCCTGTGGGCATCTTCTCCCCATAGATACCACTATGGGTATCTCCATGGGCATCACTGTGGGTATCTCCATGGGCACCTCATCCCTGTGTGCATCTTCTCCCCATGGAGACCACCATGGGTACCTCCATGGGCATCACTGTGGGTATCTCCATGGGCATCTCGTCCCTGTGGGTATCTCCATGGACATCTCCATGGTCATATCATCCCTGTGGGCATCTTCTCCCCATGGACACCACCATGGGTATCTCCATGGGCATCCCATCCCTGTGGGCATCTTCTCCCCATAGACACCACCATGGACATCTCCATGGGCATCCCATCTCTGTGGGCATCACCATGGGTATCTTCCTGGCCATCACCATGGGTATCTTCATGGGTATCTCCATGGGCATCCCATCCCTGTGGGCATCACCGCAGGCACCTCCATGGGTGTCTTGTCCCTGTGGACATCACCATGGGCATCTTCTCCCCCATGGACACCACCCTGGGTATCTCCATGGGCATCCCATCCCTGTGGGTATCTCAATGGGCATCTCCATGGGCATCACCGTGGGTATCTTCATGGTCATCCCATCCCTGTGGGCATCTTCTCCCCATGGACATCTCCATGGGCATCCCATCTCTGTGGGTATCTCCATGGACATCTCCACGGGCATCCCGTCCCTGTGGGCATCACCATGGGTATCTTCCTGGCCATCACCATGGGTATCTTCATGGGTATCTCCATGGGCATCCCATCCCTGTGGGTATCTCAATGGGCATCTCCATGGGCATCACCGTGGGTATCTTCATGGTCATCCCATCCCTGTGGGCATCTTCTCCCCATGGACATCTCCATGGGCATCCCATCTCTGTGGGTATCTCCATGGACATCTCCACGGGCATCCCGTCCCTGTGGGCATCACCATGGGTATCTTCCTGGCCATCACCATGGGTATCTTCATGGGTACCTCCATGGGCATCCCGTCCCTGTGGGCATCTTCTCCTCATGGGCATCTTCTCCCCATGGATACCACCATGAGTATCTCCATGGGCATCACTGTGGGTATCTCCATGGGCTGAAGACCCCCAACGGGTGGGCTTGGGGGTGCCCATGAGACCCCCCCAAAACCCCCCTGAGATCCCCCAAATCCTCCAGAGAACCTCCTCAAACCCCAACCAGGGACCCCCAAACCCATGAGACCCCCCCAAAACCCCCCTGAGATCCCCCAAATCCTCCAGAGAACCTCCTCAAACCCCAACCAGGGACCCCCAAACCCATGAGACCCCCCCAAAACCCCCCTGAGATCCCCCAAATCCTCCAGAGAACCTCCTCAAACCCCAACCAGGGACCCCCAAACCCATGAGACCCCCCCAAAACCCCCCTGAGATCCCCCAAATCCTCCAGAGAACCTCCTCAAACCCCAACCAGGGACCCCCAAACCCATGAGACCCCCCCAAAACCCCCCTGAGATCCCCCAAATCCTCCAGAGAACCTCCTCAAACCCCAACCAGGGACCCCCAAACCCATGAGACCCCCCCAAAACCCCCCTGAGATCCCCCAAATCCTCCAGAGAACCTCCTCAAACCCCAACCAGGGACCCCCAAACCCATGAGACCCCCCCAAAACCCCCCTGAGATCCCCCAAATCCTCCAGAGAACCTCCTCAAACCCCAACCAGGGACCCCCAAACCCATGAGACCCCCCCAAAACCCCCCTGAGATCCCCCAAATCCTCCAGAGAACCTCCTCAAACCCCAACCAGGGACCCCCAAACCCATGAGACCCCCCCAAAACCCCCCTGAGATCCCCCAAATCCTCCAGAGAACCTCCTCAAACCCCAACCAGGGACCCCCAAACCCATGAGACCCCCCCAAAACCCCCCTGAGATCCCCCAAATCCTCCAGAGAACCTCCTCAAACCCCAACCAGGGACCCCCAAACCCATGAGACCCCCCCAAAACCCCCCTGAGATCCCCCAAATCCTCCAGAGAACCTCCTCAAACCCCAACCAGGGACCCCCAAACCCATGAGACCCCCCCAAAACCCCCCTGAGATCCCCCAAATCCTCCAGAGAACCTCCTCAAACCCCAACCAGGGACCCCCAAACCCATGAGACCCCCCCAAAACCCCCCTGAGATCCCCCAAATCCTCCAGAGAACCTCCTCAAACCCCAACCAGGGACCCCCAAACCCATGAGACCCCCCCAAAACCCCCCTGAGATCCCCCAAATCCTCCAGAGAACCTCCTCAAACCCCAACCAGGGACCCCCAAACCCATGAGACCCCCCCAAAACCCCCCTGAGATCCCCCAAATCCTCCAGAGAACCTCCTCAAACCCCAACCAGGGACCCCCAAACCCATGAGACCCCCCCAAAACCCCCCTGAGATCCCCCAAATCCTCCAGAGAACCTCCTCAAACCCCAACCAGGGACCCCCAAACCCATGAGACCCCCCCAAAACCCCCCTGAGATCCCCCAAATCCTCCAGAGAACCTCCTCAAACCCCAACCAGGGACCCCCAAACCCATGAGACCCCCCCAAAACCCCCCTGAGATCCCCCAAATCCTCCAGAGAACCTCCTCAAACCCCAACCAGGGACCCCCAAACCCATGAGACCCCCCCAAAACCCCCCTGAGATCCCCCAAATCCTCCAGAGAACCTCCTCAAACCCCAACCAGGGACCCCCAAACCCATGAGACCCCCCCAAAACCCCCCTGAGATCCCCCAAATCCTCCAGAGAACCTCCTCAAACCCCAACCAGGGACCCCCAAACCCATGAGACCCCCCCAAAACCCCCCTGAGATCCCCCAAATCCTCCAGAGAACCTCCTCAAACCCCAACCAGGGACCCCCAAACCCATGAGACCCCCCCAAAACCCCCCTGAGATCCCCCAAATCCTCCAGAGAACCTCCTCAAACCCCAACCAGGGACCCCCAAACCCATGAGACCCCCCCAAAACCCCCCTGAGATCCCCCAAATCCTCCAGAGAACCTCCTCAAACCCCAACCAGGGACCCCCAAACCCATGAGACCCCCCCAAAACCCCCCTGAGATCCCCCAAATCCTCCAGAGAACCTCCTCAAACCCCAACCAGGGACCCCCAAACCCCCTGAGAGCCCCCCCAGACCCCACCAAGGAACCCCCAAACTCCTTGAGAACCTCCTCAAACCCCAACCAGGGACTTCCAAGCCCCCTGTGTCCCACCTTCTTGGTGGGAGCTGGGGGTGACAGCCTGTCCCCGTGTCCCCAGGCGTGCACCGGGTGGAGGTGACCTACGACGACGTGGCGGTCCCCAAGAGCCCCTTCCGCGTGGGGGTGGCCGAGGGCTGTGACCCCAGCCGCGTGCGGGCCCACGGGCCCGGCCTGGAGGGTGGCCTGGTGGGCAAGGCCAACCGCTTCACCGTGGAGACCAGGTGGGCATCCAGGGTCCACTTCCATTGGGTGTGTCACCTCCATCCCATGTCACCATCTCACCACCTCCATCCCCTCCCATGGATGTGCCACCTCCATCCTCTTCCGTTGGATGTGCCACCTCCATCCCATGCCACCATCTCACCACCTCCATCCTCTTCCATTGGGTGTGTCACCTCCATCCCATGCCACCATCTCACCACCTCCATCCCCTCCCATGGATGTGCCACCTCCATCCTCTTCCATTGGGTGTGTCACCTCCATCCACCTGCCATCAATGTGGCCTCATTGTGCCCCTGCCCCTGATGTGGCATCTCCATCCCCTTGCCGTGAAGGTGGCACTTCCAGCCCCCTGCCACCACCAGCCCCTTACCATGGAGGTGGCATCTCCATCCCCTTACCATGGAGGTGGCATCTCCAGCCCCATGCCACCAACGTGGCACCTCCAACCTCCTACCATGGAAGGTTCTCTTGCCATGGAGGTTCCATGTCCTACCACCAATGTGGCACCTCCAAACTCCTACCATGGAGGTGCCACCCCCATCCTCTTGCCATGGAGGTTCCATGTCCTACCACCAATGTGGCACCTCCATCTTCCTACCATAGAGGTGCCACCTCCATCCTCTTGTCATGGAGGTGGCATCTCCAGCCCCATGCCACCAACATGGCACCTCCAACCTCCTACCATGGAGGTGCCACCCCCATCCTCTTGCCATGGAGGTTCCATGTCCTACCACCAATGTGGCACCTCCATCTTCCTACCATAGAGGTGCCACCTCCAACCTTCTACCATGGAGGTGCCACCTCCATCCTCTTGCCGTGGAGGTGGCATCTCCAGCCCCATGCCACCTCCATCCTCCTACCATGGAGGTGCCACCCCTCCCCCCACAAGTCCCTGATTGGTCCCTTGTCCCCAGGGGCGCGGGCACCGGGGGGCTGGGCCTGGCCATCGAGGGGCCCTCGGAGGCCAAGATGTCCTGCAAGGACAACAAGGACGGGAGCTGCACGGTGGAGTACATCCCCTTCACCCCCGGCGACTACGACGTCAACATCACCTTCGGTGGCCACCCCATCCCCGGTGAGCTGTGGGGAAGGAGGGGGGGGACGACACTTGGGGGGTGGCCGTGGGTCGGAGGTGGGTTCCTGGGGGCTGGTTGGTGGAAGGGTTTGTGCTGAGCTCCGTGGCTGGTGCTGGGGTGGCCTCATGGGGTTGGTGGCTCCATAGGGTTGGTGGCCCCACGGCCATCCTGTGTTGACCCCATCTGTGGACTGGCCCCATGGCCACAGCCTTGGTGGCCCCATGGCCATGTAGACCCCATGGCCACATTGACCCAATGCCTACATAGACCCCACGACCACGTTGACCCCATGGCCACGTAGACCCCATACCCACGTAGACCCCATGGTCATGTAGTCCCCATGACCAAGAAGACCCCATGGCCACGTTGACCCCATGGCCATGTAGACCTAGTGGCCAAGAAGAACCGTGGCCACCCCATCCCCGGTGAGCTGTGGGGAAGGAGGGAGGGGGGGACACTTGGGGGGTGGCCGTGGGTCGGAGGTGGGTTCCTGGGGGCTGGTTGGTGGAGGGGTTTGTGCTGAGCTCCGTGGCCGGTGCTGGGGTGGCCTCATGGGGTTGGTGGCTCCATAGGGTTGGTGGCCCCACGGCCATCGTGTGCTGACCCCATTGTCATGCTGACCCCATCTGTGGACTGGCCCCATGGCCATGGCCTTGGTGGCCCCATGGCCACGTAGACCCCATGGCCACACTGTCCCTGTGTCCACATTGACCCCCTGGCCACGTAGACCCCATGGCCACACTGTCCCTGTGGCCACATTGGCCCCATGGCCAAGTAGACCCCATGGCCACATTGACCCAATGTCTACATAGGCCCCACACCCATGTTGTCCCCGTGGTCATGTGGACCCCATGGCCACCCTGTCCCTGTGTCCACATTGACCCCATGGCCACGTAGACCCCATGGCCATGTAGTCCCCATGACCAAGAAGACCCCATGGCCACGTTGACCCCATGGCCATGTAGACCCCATGGCCATGTAGACCCCGTGGCCAAGAAGACCTCATGGCCACGTTGACCCTATGCCCATGTAGACCACATGGCCACCCTGTCCCTGTGTCCACATTGACCCCATGGCTATGTAGACCCCATGGCCATATTGACCCCAATGGCCACCTAGAACTCACGGCCACCTAGACCCTATGGCCCCGCTGTCCCTGTGGCCACATTGACCCCATGGCTATGTAGACCCCATGGCCATATTGCCCCCAATGGCCCCCTAGAACTCACGGCCACCTAGACCCTATGGCCCCGCTGTCCCTGTGGCCACATTGACCCCATGGCTATGTAGACCCCATGGCCATATTGCCCCCAATGGCCCCCTAGAACTCACGGCCACCTAGACCCTATGGCCCCGCTGTCCCTGTGGCCACATTGACCCCATGGCCACTGACCCATGGCCACGTAGACCCCACGGCCACGTTGCCCCCGTCCCTCCCGCCAGCGCTGACCCCTCGCTCTGCCCCCCAACCACAGGGAGCCCCTTCCGGGTGCGGGTGCAGGAGGTGGTGGACCCCAGCAAGGTGAAGTGTTCGGGGCCGGGGCTGGGCCCCAACGTCAGGGCCCGGGTGCCCCAGACCTTCACGGTGGACTGCAGCGCCGCGGGGCTGGCCCCACTGGAGGTCACCCTGCTGGGACCCTCCGGTAGGTGGGGGACGCGCCGTGGGGCGGGTGGAAGTGGGGGGAGAACCTGTCCTCCGGGGTGTCCTTCTCTGTGGGGTGTCCTCTCCATGGGATGTTCTCCTCCATGGGGTATTCTCCTCTATGGGGTGTCTGGTTCCATGGGGTGTCCTCCTCCATGGGGTGTCGTCCTCCATGGGGTGTCCTCCTCCATGGGATATTCTCTTCCATGGGGTGCCCTCCTCTATGGGGTGTCTGGTCCCATTGGGTATTCTCTTCCATGGGGTGTCCCCTCCATGGGGTCTCCTGCCCCATGGATCCCTACTCCTCAGGCCACCCCACGGATGCTTTGTTCCATAGAGTGTCCTGCCCCATGGATCCTCTACTCCATAGGGTGTCCAAACCATGGATTCCCTCCTCCATGGATGTCCTGCCCCATGGACGTTCTGCCCCATAGAGCATCCTGCCCCACAGAGCAACCTCCTCCATGGATGCTCTGACCCATAGAGCATCCTGCCCCACAGAGTAACCTCCTCCATGGATGCTCTGCCCCATAAAACATCCTTCTCCATGGATGCTCTGCCCCATAGAGCATCCTGCCCCGTAGAGCATCCTCCTCCATGGATGCTCTGCCCCATAGTGTGTCGTCCTCCATGGCGGATGCTCTGCCCCATAGAGCATCCTGCCCCGTAGAGCATCCTCCTCCCT
The DNA here is from genome assembly GCF_001431845.1 of Calidris pugnax. Taxonomy (NCBI): domain Eukaryota; kingdom Metazoa; phylum Chordata; class Aves; order Charadriiformes; family Scolopacidae; genus Calidris; species Calidris pugnax. The sequence goes on along the minus strand of NW_015090951.1, from coordinate 7,843 downwards.
GGATGCTCTGCCCCATAGAACATCCTCCTCCATGGATTCTCTGACCCATAGAGTGTCCAGCCCCACAGAGTGACCTCCTCCATGGATTCTCTGCCCTATAGAGCATCCTGCCCCATAGAACATCCTTCTCCATGGATTCTCTGACCCATAGTGTCCAGCCCCACAGAGCGACCTCCTCCAAGGATTCTCTGCCCCATAGAGCATCCTCCTCCATGGATTCTCTGACCCATAGAGTGTCCAGCCCCACAGAGTGACCTCCTCCATGGATTCTCTGCCCTATAGAGCATCCTGCCCCACAGAGCGACCTCCTCCATGGATGCTCTGCCCCATAGAACATCCTCCTCCATGGATGTGCTGCCCCATAGAACATCCTTCTCCATGGATTCCCTGCCCCATAGAGCATCCTGCCCCATAGAACATCCTCCTCCATGGATTCTCTGACCCATAGAACATCCTGCCCCATAGAACATCGTCTTCCATGGATTCTCTGACCCATTGAGCATCCTGCCCCACAGAGCGACCTCCTCCATGGATGCTCTGCCCCATAGAACATCCTCCTCCATGGATTTCCTGCCCCATGGAACATCCTCCTCCATGGATTCTCTGACCCATAGAGCTTCCAGCCCCACAGAGCGACCTCCTCCATGGCTGCTCTGCCCAGTAGAGCATCCTGCCCCACAGAGCAACCTCCTCCATGGGTGCTCTGCCCCATAGAGGATCCTGCCCCATGGAACATCCTCCTCCATGGATGTGCTGCCCCATAGAGCGACCTCCTCCATGGATTCCCTGCCCCATAGAACATCCTGCCCCATAGAACATCCTCCTCCATGGATGTTCTACCCTGTAGAGCATCCTGCCCCATGGAACATCCTCCTCCATGGATTCTCTGACCCATAGAGCTTCCAGCCCCACAGAGCGACCTCCTCCATGGCTGCTCTGCCCAGTAGAGCATCCTGCCCCACAGAGCAACCTCCTCCATGGGTGCTCTGCCCCATATAGGATCCTGCCCCATGGAACATCCTCCTCCATGGATGTTCTACCCTGTAGAGCATCCTGCCCCATGGAACATCCTCCTCCATGGATTCTCTGACCCATAGAGCTTCCAGCCCCACAGAGCGACCTCCTCCATGGCTGCTCTGCCCAGTAGAGCATCCTGCCCCACAGAGCAACCTCCTTCATGGATGCTCTGCCCCATAGAGTGTCCAGCCCCACAGAGTGACCTCCTCCATGCTGCTCTGCCCCATAGAGCATCCTGCCCCATAGAACATCCTCCTCCATGGCTGCTCTTCCCCACCGAGCATCCTGCCCCATAGAACATCCTCCTCCATGGATTCTCTGCCCCATAGTGTGTCGTCCTCCATGGATGCTCTGCCCCACAGAGCATCCTGCCCCATGGAACATCATCCTCCATGGATTCTCTTCCCCACAGAGCGTCCTGCCCCATAGAGTATCCTCCTCCATGGATTCTCTGCCCCATAGAGTGTCCTCCTCCATGCATGCTCTGCCCCATAGAGCATCCTGCCCCATAGAACATCCTCTTCCATGGATTCTCTGCCCCACAGAGCATCCTGCCCCACAGAGTGACCTCCTCCATGGCTGCTCTTCCCCACCGAGCATCCTGCCCCATAGAACATCCTCCTCCATGGCTGCTCTTCCCCACCGAGCATCCTGCCCCATAGAACATCCTCCTCCATGGATTCTCTGCCCCATAGTGTGTCGTCCTCCATGGATGCTCTGCCCCACAGAGCATCCTGCCCCATGGAACATCATCCTCCATGGATTCTCTTCCCCACAGAGCGTCCTGCCCCATAGAGTATCCTCCTCCATGGATTCTCTGCCCCATAGAGTGTCCTCCTCCATGCATGCTCTGCCCCATAGAGCATCCTGCCCCATAGAACATCCTCTTCCATGGATTCTCTGCCCCACAGAGCATCCTGCCCCACAGAGTGACCTCCTCCATGGCTGCTCTGCCCCATAGACCATCCAACCCCATGGATCCCCTCCTCCACACCGCACTCTACCCCACACCTCCCCACGCCATCCTCTCCCCCTCCCTGCTCCCCCCCCAACCTCTCCGCCCCACTGACGTCCCCTCCGCCCCACTGACGTCCCCTCCGCCCCACAGGTCTCCCGGAGCCCCTGGAGGTCCGTGACAACGGCGACGGGACCCACAAGGTGACCTACACCCCGGCCACCGACGGGCCCTACACCGTGGCCGTCAAATACGCCGACCAGGAGGTCCCCCGCAGGTGACCGCCCCACACAACCCTTCCCCAGCCCCATAACA
>NW_015090951.1:0-5017 GCF_001431845.1 Calidris pugnax | reverse complement strand
CCTCAATGCTATGGGGCAGAGCTATGGGGCAGGGTTGTGGGGCAGGGCTGGAGACTCCAAAAAGGGGATGGGATGTGGGGTGGGGAGGAGGGAGAAGGTGGAAGGTGTGGGGTGGGCTTGGAGGTGGTGGCGGGTGATGGGGTGGTTGTGGGGTGAGCGGGTGGCCATGGGGGGCTGGGACCCATAAGTAGACCTGGAACCCATGATGTTGGGGGGCTGAGCCCCACATGTTGCTCTTCCACCCATGCCATGGGGTTCTCAGCCCCATATGGAGCTCTAACATCCCCGCTATGGGGTTCTGAGCCCCATAAGTTCCTGGGGCCGCCCCCACTATGGGTCGCTGAGCCCCATAGGGTGCCACATCAGCCATGCTATGGGTCCCTGAGCCCCACATGTTGCTCTTCCACCCATTTGATGGACGTTGAGCCCCATATGGAGCTCTAGCACCCATGCTATGGGGTTCTGAGCCCCACACGTCGCCCAGGCCCCCATGTCTATGGGTCGCTGAGCCCCATAGGGTGCCACCTCACCCATGCTATGGGGTTCTGAGCCCCATAAGTTCCTGGGGCTACCCCTGCTATGGGTCACTGAGCCCCACATAGCGGGGCTTGCTGAGCCCACCAGGAGGGGATGGGATGTGGGGTGAGGAGCAGCTGGGGGGTGATCTTGCACCCTGGTGAGACCCCCCTCAATGCTATGGGGCAGAGCTATGGGGCAGGGTTGTGGGGCAGGGCTGGAGACTCCAAAAAGGGGATGGGATGTGGGGTGGGGAGGAGGGAGAAGGTGGAAGGTGTGGGGTGAGCTTGGAGGTGGTGGTGGCTGATGGGGTGGTTGTGGGGTGAGCGGGTGGCCATGGGGGGCTGGGACCCATAAGTAGACCTGGAACCCATGATGTTGGGGGGCTGAGCCCCACATGTAGCCCAGGCCCCCACCGCTATGGGTCGCTGAGCCCCACATGTAGCCCAGGCCCCCACGGCTATGGGTCGCTGAGCCCCATAGGGTGCCACATCACCCACGCTATGGGTCACTGAGCCCCACATGTTGCTCTGAAACCAATTTAATGAGGCGTTGAGCTCCATATGGAGCTCTAGCACCCCCGCTATGGGGTTCTGATCCCCACATGTTGCCTGGCACCCCATGGCTATGGGTCGCTGAGCCCCATAGGGTGTCACATCACCCTGCTATGGGTCGCTGAGCCCCACATAATGCCCCACAGTCCCATACCGTTGGGTGGTAAGCCCCACATGTTGATCTTCCACCCATTTAATGGGGCGCTGAGCCCACGCTATGGGGTTCTGAGCCCCATATGTTGCCTGGACCCCATGGCTATGGGTCGCTGAGCCCCATAGGTGGCCACCTCACCACTTCTATGGGTCGCTCAGCCCCACATAGTGCCCCCCAGTCCCATCCAGTTGGGTGGTGAGCCCCATGTGTTGTTCTTCCACCCATGCCATGGGCTTCTCAGCCCCATATGGAGCTCTAGCACCCACGCTATGGGGTTCTGAGCCCCATAAGTTCCTGGGGCTACCCCTGCTATGGGTCACTGAGCCCCACATAGCGCCCCCCAGCACCCATAGCATTGAGTTCTGAGCCCCACATGTTGTTCTTCCACCCATTTGATGGATGTTGAACCCCATGTGTTGCTCTTCCACCCATGCCATGGGGTTCTCAGCCCCATATGGAGCTCTAGCACCCACGCTATGGGGTTCTGAGCCCCATAAGTTCCCGGGGCCGCCCCCGCTATGGGTCGCTGAGCCCCACATGTTGTTCTTCCACCCATTTGATGGATGTTGAGCCCCATGTGTTGCTCTTCCACCCATTTAACCGGGCGTTCACCCCCCGCTATGGGGTGTTGAGCCCCACATATTGCCCAGGCCCCCATGGCTATGGGTCGCTGAGCCCCATAGGGTGTCACATCCCCCCCGCTATGGGTCGCTGAGCCCCACATGTTGTTCTTCCACCCATTTGATGGATGTTGAGCCCCACGTGTTGTTCTTCCACCCATGCCATGGGCTTCTCAGCCCCATATGGAGCTCTAGCACCCACACTATGGGGTTCTGAGCCCCATAAGTTCCCGGGGCCGCCCCCGCTATGGGTCGCTGAGCCCCATAGGGTGCCACCTCACCCACGCTATGGGTCCCTGAGCCCCACATGTTGTTCTTCTGCCCATTTAATGGATGTTGAGCCCCATGTGTTGCTCTTCCACCCATTTAACGGGGCGTTGAGCCCCATATGGAGCTCTTCCACCCTCGCTATGGGGTTCTGAGCCCCATAAGTCCGCTATGGGTCGCTGAGCCCCACACGCCGCCCCCCAGGACCCCGAGGGGCAGCCCAAGAAGGCCTCCATCCGGGACAACGGGGACGGGACCTACACGGTGTCCTACGTGCCCGACCTGCCGGGGCGTTACACCATCACCATCAAGTACGGGGGGGACGAGATCCCCCGCTCCCCCTTCCGCATCCTGGCCGTCCCCGCCGGCGACGCCAGCAAGTGCCTGGTCACAGGTGGGTCCTGCCCCACGGCTGCCCCATAGCGCTGCCCCACAGCATCCTCCCCCTCACGGCTGCCCCACGGCTTCCCTCGCTGAGATATCGCGTCTTTGTGCTGAGTTATTGCATCCCTCTGCTGCCCCATGGCATCCCCTCACTGACCCACGCTGCCCTATAGCATCCCTCACTGCCCCACGCTGCCCCACACATCCCCACGCTGCCCCACACATCCCCACGCTGCCCCACAGCATCCCCCTGGCTGCCCCACGGCTTCCCTCGCTGAGATATCGCGTCTTTGTGCTGAGTTATTGCATCCCTCTGCTGCCCCATGGCATCCCCTCGGTGCCCCATGGCATCCCTCACTGCCCCACACTGACCCACAGCTGCCTCATGCTGCCCCACACATCCCCACGCTGCCCCACACTGACCCACAGCTGCCCCATGGATGCCCCTCGCTGCTGCCCGACCTGCCGGGGCGTTACACCATCACCATCAAGTACGGGGGGGACGAGATCCCCCGCTCCCCCTTCCGCATCCTGGCCGTCCCCGCCGGCGACGCCAGCAAGTGCCTGGTCACAGGTGGGTCCTGCCCCACGGCTGCCCCATAGCGCTGCCCCACAGCATCCTCCCCCTCACGGCTGCCCCACGGCTTCCCTCGCTGAGATATCACACCTTTGTGCTGACTTATTGCATCCCTCTGCTGCCCCACAGCATCCCCATGCTGCCCCACACTGCCCCACGGCATCCCCACGCTGCCCCACACATCCCCACCCATGGATGCCCCTCGCTGCCCCACGGCTTCCCTCGCTGAGATATCGCGTCTTTGTGCTGAGCTATTGCATCCCTCTGCTGCCCCACAGCATCCCCACGGTGCCCCATGGCATCCCTCACTGCCCCACACTGACCCACACTACCCCACACTGCCCCACACATCCCCTCGCTGCCCCACACTGACCCACAGCTGCCCCACGGCTTCCCTCGCTGAGCTATCGCGTCTTTGTGCTGAGTTATTGCATCCCTCTGCTGCCCCACGGCATCCTTGTGCTGCCCCATGGCATCCCTTGCTGCCCCATGGCATCCCTCACTGCCCCACAGCTGCCCCACGCTGCCCCACACATCCCCACGCTGCCCCACAGCTGCCCCACGGCTTCCCTCGCTGAGATATTGCATCCTTGTGCTGAGCTATTGCATCCCCTCACTGCCCCATGGCATCCCCTCACTGACCCACGCTGCCCCATAGCATCCCTCACTGCCCCACAGCTGCCCCACGCTGCCCCACACATCCCCACGCTGCCCCACAGCTGCCCCACGGCTTCCCTCGCTGAGATATTGCATCCTTGTGCTGAGCTATTGCATCCCCTCACTGCCCCATGGCATCCCCTCACTGACCCACGCTGCCCCATAGCATCCCTCACTGCCCCACAGCTGCCCCACGCTGCCCCACACATCCCCACGCTGCCCCACAGCTGCCCCACGGCTTCCCTCGCTGAGATATTGCATCCTTGTGCTGAGCTATTGCATCCCCTCACTGCCCCATGGCATCCCCTCACTGACCCACGCTGCCCCATAGCATCCCTCACTGCCCCACAGCTGCCCCACGCTGCCCCACACATCCCCACGCTGCCCCACACTGACCCACAGCTGCCCCATGGCATCCCTCACTGAGGTATTGCATCTTTGTGCTGACCTATTGCATCCTTCTGCTGCCCCACAGCATCCCTCCGCTGCCCCGTGGCATCCCTCACTGACCCACACTGACCCACACATCCCCTCACTGCCCCACAGCTGCCCCACACTGACCCACAGCTACCCCACGGCTGCCCCACGGCTTCCTTCGCCGAGATATCGCGTCTTTGTGCTGAGCTATTGCATCCCCTTGCTGCCCCACAGCATCCCCTCACTGACCCACACTGCCCCACGGCATCCCTCACTGCCCCACGGCATCCCCACACTGACCCACACATCCCCACACTGACCCAGACATCACCACGCTGCCCCACACTGACCCACAGCTGCCCCATGGCTGCCCCTTTCTGCCCCACAGCTTCCCTTGCTGAGCTATTGCATCCTTGTGCTGCCCCACACTGCCCCACGTTGTCCCCTTGCTGCCCCACACTGCCCCATAGCATCCTCACGCTGCCCCACACTGCCCCACAGAATCCCCTCACTGCCCTATAGCTGCCCCACAGCTTCCCTCACTGAGCTATCGCGTCCTTGTGCTGACCTATTGGATCCCTCTGCTGCCCCACGGCATCCCCTCACTGACCCACACTGCCCCACACTGCCCCATGGCATTCCTGCACTGACCCACACATCCCCATGCTGCCCCACAGCTACCCCTTGCTGATCTATTGTGTCCCTGTGCTGCCCCACAGCATCCCCACCCTGCCCCACGGCGTCCCTGTGCTGCCCCACACTGACCCACGGCATCCCCACCCTGCCCCACAGCATCCCCTCACTGCCCCACGGCGTCCCTGTGCTGCCCCACACTGACCCACGGCATCCCCACCCTGCCCCACAGCATCCC
>NW_015090950.1:58907-71571 GCF_001431845.1 Calidris pugnax | reverse complement strand
ATGCTGAATTTTTGATGTAATAAATTCAGGTCATGCTGAAATTTCTGTTAAAAAAAACCCAGTACAACTTCTGTTAAAAAAAAATGGGTAGAATTTCTGTTCGGGAATCAGTAAAATTTCTGGCCAAAAATCGGTAGAATTTCCATTCAAGAATCGGTAGGATTTCTGTACAAAAAATGGGTGGAATTTTTGTTCAAAAATTTCTGGCCAAAAATCAGTCGAATTTCTATTAAGAAATTAGTAGAATTTCTCTCCAAAATTCGTTAGAATTCCCGTTCAAACGCCGGTAAAATTTCTGTCCCTGAATCATTAAAATTTCTGTCCAAAAATCGGTAGAATTTCCGTTCAAGAATCGGTAGGATTTCTGTACAAAAAATGGGTGGAATTTTTGTTCAAAAATTTCTGGCCAAAAATCAGTCGAATTTCTATTAAGAAATTAGTAGAATTTCTCTCCAAAATTCGTTAGAATTTCCATTCAAACATTGGTAAAAATTCTGTCCCTGAAGCATTAAAATTTCTGTCAAAAAATCGTTAGAATTTCTGTTTCATGTTAGTTTATGTCTTTATCTCCCGAATTTGGGGCAGTTTTGCCACATTTAGCACCTGAGACATTCTGTGGGAACCCAAAAATCGGTAGAATTTCCATTCAAGAATCGGTAGGATTTCTGTACAAAAAATGGGTGGAATTTTTGTTCAAAAATTTCTGGCCAAAAATCAGTCGAATTTCTATTAAGAAATTAGTAGAATTTCTCTCCAAAATTCGTTAGAATTCCCGTTCAAACGCCGGTAAAATTTCTGTCCCTGAATCATTAAAATTTCTGTCCAAAAATCGGTAGAATTTCCGTTCAAGAATCGGTAGGATTTCTGTACAAAAAATGGGTGGAATTTTTGTTCAAAAATTTCTGGCCAAAAATCAGTCGAATTTCTATTAAGAAATTAGTAGAATTTCTCTCCAAAATTCGTTAGAATTTCCATTCAAACATCGGTAAAAATTCTGTCCCCGAAGCATTAAAATTTCTTTCCAAAAATCGTTAGAATTTCTGTTTCACGTTTGTTTATGACTTTATCTCCTGAATTTGGGGCAGTTTTGCCACATTTAGCACCTGAGAAATTCTGTGGGAACCCGAGTGACCCAAAACCGGGTGAATTCTCCCCAAGGGGGCGGGACTTACGGGGCACGTAGGGCGGGAAGTTCAGCTCCTGGTTCCTGCAGCCGCCGACGGAGCCGTGGACGAAGCTGGAGGGTTCGTTCATGTCCTGGAAACACCGAGCGAAAAAAACCCACATCAAACAAAATTCTCTTAAATTTGGCCAATTTCTTCCTTTTCGCCTCTTTAATTTTCTTTCTCAATGGGTCGAATGTGAAGGAAATGGGAAAAAACTCAAATTTTTCAGACATTCTGCATTTTGTTTTTTTTTTTAAGCAGCGAAAATTTAAGATGTAAATTGTAATTTAATTAAATTTTTAATTGAAGACACAAATTGTAATTGAATTAAATTTTTAATTGAAGACATAAATTGTAATTGAATTAAATTTTTCATTGAGGCAGTAAATTGTAATTGAGTTAAAATTTTAGTTTTAGATGAAAATTTCAATTGAGTTAAATTTTTAGTTAGAGAGGTAAATTTTAATGGAATTTAATTTTTAAATTGAAGAGGTAAATTTTGCAGAGGAGCAATTCCCTTCCTGGGAAGATTTGGAATTTCTCATTTCCCGGAGGACAAAGTGTCAAATTCACAAAGATTAAATTCAGGTTTTAAGAACTTTCTTTTTTTAGGGGTCATTTTTTTTCCAAAAAAAAGGGACTTTTTTTTTCCCCAAAAGATTTTTCCTCTGCGTAAAATGGAAATCGAGGCAGAAAATCCAGCGAGAATTATGCAAATTGCTAAAAATCTCAGATAATTTCCCGGTGATGGCTCCTGTCCTCTGGTTGCCGCTGGAAATCAAAGGTAAAATAGGGGGAAAAAACTAAGTATTTTACTGGATTTCTCCTTTTTTGGGAAGGTTTCTGTAGAAATAGAGATCTGAGGAATTAACATTTTTATTTAACAGGCAAAATCAAATGAGAAATTGTTGAGGAGAAGGATTTTTTTTTCAATTTTAGTGAATTATTCATGAGATTCAGCGTTAAATAGCATTAAATATTTAGCGTTCTCATCCCTGGGGGCAATTTTGGGGTTAAAAAGAGGCAGAAAAGTGAAAAAAAAAATAAAAATTTCAGACTCACGATCCAGAGGCCGTCGAATTTGAGGCTGCGGGAGGCGTTTTGGGGGTTGTTGTAGACCTCGGCGATCTCTCTCGCCCACCACTCGATGGTGGAATTTCGGAAGAAATCGGGAAAAGCTGCATAAGCGCGATAGAGCTGGGAAAAATAGGAGGAAAAAAATGAAGTAAAGGATGAAAACGGGACCCAAAAATTGCTAAAAAGGTGGAATTTGTTGCTAATTCCACCAATAATTTGGAAACTTGTTCTTAATTTCCCCATAATTTGAAATTTCGTTCTTAGTTCCACCAATATTTGGGAATTTCGTTCTTAATTCTGCCAATAATTTGGAATTATGTTCTTATTTTCACGAATAATTTGGAATTAAGTTCTTAGTTCCACCAATATTTGGGAATTTCGTTCTTAATTCTGCCAATAATTTGGAATTATGTTCTTATTTTCACGAATAATTTGGAATTAAGTTCTTAGTTCCACCAATATTTGGGAATTTCGTTCTTAATTCTGCCAATAATTTGGAATTATGTTCTTGTTTTCACCAATATTTGGGAATTTTGTTCTTAGTTCCACCAATATTTTGGAATTTCATTCTTAATTCCATCAATAATTTGAAATTACGTTTTGGAATGTTGTTCTTAATTCCACCAATAACTTGAAAATTTATTCTTCATTCCACCGATAATTCGGATTTTTTTCTTAATTCCATCAATAATTTGGCATTTTGTTCTTAATTCCACCAATAATTTGGAATTTTGGTCTTATTTCCACCAACGGTTTGGAACTTTTTCTGAATTCCAAGTGGGAATTTGGCCAGCAGGAGTAACCCCATGGACCAGTAGAAGTTGGGGGGTGACCTACTGGAGAGCAGCTCCATGGAGAGGGACCTGGGAGTCCGGTGGGCACCAGGTTGCCCAGGAGCCACCAATGGGTCCTTGTGGCCAAGAAGGCCAATGGTCTCCTGGGATGACCAGTGGGTGGAGGGAGGTTCATCCTCCCCCTCTGCTCTGCCCTGGGGAGCCCCATCTGTAGACTGGGACCAGTTCTGGGCTCCCCAGTTCCAGAAGGACAAGGAACTGGTGGAGAGGGTCCAGCAGAAGCTACAGAGATGATGAGGGGAGGAGAACATCTCTCTGGTGAGGAAAAGCTGAGGGACTTGGGGCTTTTTGGTCTGGAGAAGAGAAGGCTGAGGGGGAAGATCTCATCAAGGGTGGGATCTCATGGATGGTGGGGGTCAGGAGGATGGGGCTGGTCTTTTTCAAGAGGGAACAACCATAAGAAGTTCCACCTCAACATGAGGAGGAACTTCTTGGCTTGGAAGGTGGCAGAGCCCTGGCAGAGGCTGCCCAGGGAGGTGGTGGGGTCTCCTTCTCTGGAGACATTCAAACCCCACCTGGAAGGGACCCTGTGGGACCTGCTCTGGGTGGGACCTGCTTGGAGGAGATGATCTCCAGAAGGTCCCTTCCAACCCCATGGGATTCTGGGATTGGGGAGACATTTACCTCCACTTGGGTGTCCCAGTCCAGGGAGTCGTTGACCACCACGTTGGGAAGGTCTGGCCAGACCTGGAGAAGAAGGGGATGATCAAATAATCACATGAAAATGGGGTTAAAAAAAAGGAGTATTGATTAAAAACAGGAGTATTGACTTAAAAAATTGAATTTTGATTTAAAAAAACAGAGTCTGGATTAAAAAACACAAATATCGCTTTACAAAACTGAGTATTGATTAAAAACATGAAGTGTTGGGTTAAACAATGGAGTATGGATTTTAAAACTGGAGTATTAATGAAAAAAAAACGCAGTCTTGATTAAAAAACAGGGTATTGATTTAAAAACCGGAGTGTTGATTTTTAAAATGGAGCGTGGATTTGAAAAATGGAATGTTGATTTTTAAAAAATTGAGTATTGATTGGAAAACCCGGTATTAATTAAAAAATGAAGTGTTGATTAAAATATGGAGTATTGATTTAAAAATGGAATATTGATTTTAAAAATGGAGTAGTGATAAAAATACAGAGTATTGATTAAAAGAACGATTATTGTTTAAAAAAAAAAGAGTAATGATTTTAAAAACGAACCACTGAATTTTAAAAAGGAGCACAGATTTAAAAAACAGAGAATTTATTAGAAATAGGGAGTACTGATTTTAAAAACGTTTTTTTTTTAAATGGAATATTGTTTTAAAAAATAAAGTGCTGATAAAAAAATCAGGTGCTGATTTTTAAAATGGGGTAATGATTTTAAAAATTGAGGCTGGATTTGGGGTAAAATAAGTGTTTTTTTGGAAGGAAGGGCACCTTGGCGAAGATGATGTCGCTGCTGTTGGGCCACTTGATGAAGACGTCCTTCTCCACCCCCCTGGTGAATGCTGGGTAATTGGTCTCATTTCCCGAAATGGCCGGATCCTTCAAATTCAAGAAAAGCAGGAATTTAGGGTGAAATTCCAGAAAATTCCAGAAAATTCCAGAAAATTCCAGAGAAGACCAATTTTTAGGCCCCAAAAAATGAGTGCAGAAAATGCTCTGGGGAATTTCAACCCAAAATTTCGACCCACCAGGATGAGGCCGAACCTCATTCCTTCTCCTTGGGTTTTATCGATGAGAGCGGGCAATCCCGAAAAACGGGGATTTTGGGTGAAATTCAAGAAAATTCGAGAAAACACCCATTTTTAGACACAAAAAAACGAGGGTGGAAAATGCTGCTTAAACGCGATGTCCTGATTTTGGGGCATTTCAACCCAAAGTTCTGACTCACCAGGATGAGGACGAACCTCATTCCTTCTCCTCGGATTTTATCGATGAGGGCGGGCAACCCCGAAAAACGGGGATTTAGGGTGAAATCCAACTGCCGTTCCATGTAGTCGATATCCGCGTACTGGACGTCCTGAAATTCATCCCAAAAAATTCTCAGTTACGGATTTTATCCGGTTATTTCCCAATTTACATCATCCCCCAGCAAATTCCTCACCCCTCCGCAAAATAAGGCTGATTCCCAGCTTTTCTTTTAAAATTTAAAATTTAAGCTTTGCTGCTTAAAGCTCCGGCAAAAAAAGCGCTTCCACAAAAAAAAAAAAAAAAAGGCTGATATTCAGCTTTTTTTCCCACCAGATTTATTGTGAAGGGAAAAATTAAAATGCAAAAAAACCCACAAAAAAACAAAAAACACAAACCCTGGATTTTTTGTATAAATTTATGTTGAAAAATGTGTTGCCGGGACACGCCCCCTGGAAGCGAGGGGATTGGCTGCTCCCGAAGGGAAATAATTGGATGGTGATTCCCTGCAAAATGAAATTTTCCCCCAAATTTTGGTAGAATTTCATCAGTTCCAAAGATTTTGTGATTTTTTTCCAACAGCCAAAAAAGCGGCGTTTTCACAGTTTAATGGAAATAAAACTCCTTTTCTTGGTTTTGACCCATAAAGGGCGGGGGGAAAAGTTGAATTATGGGGTTAATGGGTTGCTTTGATGTTTTGAAATTAAAAAATTAAGTGTCACGAGGTTTGACGGGTCTCGACGTACGTAGGGGATTTGGGCGGCTTTCATGTCTTCCACCAATTTGGCGATTTCGGTGTCGTTTTCGTAGCCGTAGCGGCACAACTGGAAGCCCAGAGCCCAGTAGGGCGGCATCACCGGGCGCCCCACCAGCTGAAAGAGGGAAAAGAGAGGAAAAAGGAACGGTCACAGAGGAAAATCACCGAAAATCAACATCATTGAAAGTCAAAATTACAGAAAAATAAAATTACTGAAAAAAAAACCTGCCGAAAATCAAAGTTCCTGAAAACAAAAATGACTGAAAAATCAAATTATTGAAGATCAAAGTTATTGCAAATCAAAATTACTGAAAATCAAAATTATCGGAAATTAAATTTACTGAAAAACAGAATTATTGACAATCGAAATGACTGAAAAATAAAATTATCGACAATCAAAATTACTGAAAAATAAAATTATTGAAAACCAAAATTACCGAAAGATTGTTGAAAAGTAAAATTACTGAAAATCAAAATTACTGAGTCAAAATTACTAAAAAATAAAATTATTGACAATAAAAATTATAGAAAGTCGAATTAATAAAAATTAAAATGATAGAAAATCAAAATTACTGACAATCAAAATGACTGAAAATTAAAATTACTGAAAGTCAAAATTGCTGGAAATTAAAATTGCTGAAAAATAAAATAATTTAAACCAAAATTACTCAAAAATCAGAATTGCTGCAAATTAAAATTACTGAGAATTAAAATGACTGAGAATTGAAATTGCTGAGAATTAAAATTATGGAAAATCAAAATCAGTGAAAAAATAAAATTATTTAGAGTCAAAATTATCGAAAACAAAACCAACTGAAAATTAAAGTTACGAAAGTGAAAATGACTGAACATTAAAATTCTTGAAAATCAAAACCACCCGCCAAAAATTAAAATAATTTTTTTTAAAAAAAGACAAATGGACCCAAACCACCCCAAACCCCACCCCCCCCCGCCCCCGAGCGGTGACGTCACCCCGGGAGGTCCCTACCGCCGTGTACTGCTCCACCACCAGCTCCGGCGTGGGGCCCAGGACCACGTAGAAGTCCAAGACGCCCCCCGTGGTGCGGTAGGTGAGGGCGGGGGTGGGCTGGAAGGTCACATCTGGAAAAAGATGGGGGTGAAAATTGGGCAAAAAACCACACAAATCGGGCAAAAACTGAAAAAAAAAGTGAAAGACGTGGAGAAAGACGTGGAATTTGGATGGTTTTTGGTTTTTTTTTAACCTGGGGTTGGGAGGGACCTTCTGGAGATCATCTCCTCCAACCTCTCCCCCCACCCAGAGCAGGTCCCACCCAAGGTGGGGGTTGAAGGTCTCCAGAGAAGGAGGCCCCACCCCCTCTGGTGGCCTCTTCCACCCTCATGGTCAAGAGGTTCCTCCTCACCTTGAGGTGGAACCTCCCGTGTCCCAGTTTGTCCCCGTTGCCCCTTGTCCCACCACTGGGCACCACTGGGAAGAGGCTGGTCCCATCTTCTTGACACCCCCACCTTTGAGGGACCCCCCTTGGCCTTCACTTCCAGGTCCCTCAGCCCAGAGAAGCTCCAGTCCCTCATCATCCTCACAGCTGGGCCCTCTCCAGTAGCTCCCAGTTCTTCTGGAACTGGGGGGCCCAGAACTGGTCCCAGTCTCCAGATGGGACCTCCCCAGGGCAGGATGAACCTCCCTCCACCTGCTGCTCACCCCAGGAGACCATCGGCCTTCTTGGCCACAAGGCCAACATCTCTGGCCCATGGGCAACCTGGTGCCCACCAGGACTCCCAGGTCCCTCTCCATGGAGCTGCTCTCCAGTAGGTCACCCCCCAACCTCTACTGGTCCATGGGGTTACTCCTACTGGCCACCTCAGGAGACCATCAACCTTCTTGGCCACTAGGGCTCTTTGCTGGCCCATGGGCAACTCATTGGCCACCAGGACTCCCAGGTCCTTTTCTTCAGAGCTGCTCTCCAGTAGGTCACCCCCAACCTCTACAGGTCACCCCCAACCTCTCCTGCTCCATGAAGTTATTCCTACTGGCCACCTCAGGAGACCATCAGCCTTCCTGAAGGCCACAAGGCCAACATCTCTGGCCCATGGTCACCCTGTCATCCACCAGGACTTACAGATCCTTCTCCTCAGAGCTGCTCCCCAGCAGGTCACCCCCAACTTCTCTTGATCCATGGGGTGGTTCCTCCCCAGATGCAGGACCCTACACTTGGCCTTGGTGGAACTTCATGATCTTCTTCTCCCCCCAAACTCTCCAGGTCTCTCTGGATGGTGGCCCAACCTCCTCAAACCCCCCCTCTTCCACTTTGGTGTCACCAGCGAAGGTTCTGAAGGTCCCCTCCCCCCCCTCCTCCAGGTGGCTGCTGGAAGAGGAGCAGGTACTGACCCATGGCGTTGCTGTTGAGCAGGAGAACCCCGTGGGCGTTGCCGTCCTCCTCCAGCCCCATGTAGAAGGGTTGGAAACCGTAGGAATTCAGCTTGTACTGCAAAAAAAAACATCGATATTTTGGGTTAGAACCACACCATGAACCTTCACGGGTCGGAACCCACCACTTAATTACCCCTTATCGTTAACGCGCTTAATGAGCGATGAGACACACCACCCTACGGTGACGTGGATTGTCACCTCTTGAAGGTCCAAGGCTTAAACGTTGACCAGAAGCAACGATTTGAGCTCAAATTTTGGGGTCAATCGTTTTCTTCGTCCACCAGCTTGAGGCATCATGGAATTATGGGATGGGTTTGGGTGGGAAGGGACCTTAAAGACCATCCAGTTCCATCCAGGGCAACCCCTTCCCACCAGCCCAGGTTGCTCCAACCTGGCCACCAACCCCTCCAGGGATGGGGCGGCCAATCCCAAGATCAAGAGTCCCTCCCCATCTCTCTTTGAGACCTTTAGGGTCTGGAAGGGCCTCAAAGGTCTCCCTGGAACCTTCTCTTCTCCAGGATGAACCTTCTCCAGCTTCACGTTGAGCCACCACCCCCCTCAAGTCCTTCTCCTGGGGGCTGTTCTCCATCCCTTCCATGAGATCATGGAATGATGGGATGGGTTGGGTGGGAAGGGACCTTAAAGACCATCCAGGGCCGTCTCTTCCCACCAGACCAGGTTGCCCCAAGCTCCATCCAACCTTGGCCTTGAACCCCTCCAGGGATGGAGCAGCCACAGCTTCTCTGGGCAACCTGGGCCACCCTCAGAGTGAAGAACTTCTTCCCAACATCATGGAATCATGGAATTGGGTGGGAAGGGACCTTAAAGACCATCCTGGGGTGGGGACATCCAGGGCCACCTCCTCCCACCAGCCCGGGTTGCCCCACACCCCGTCCAACCTGGTCTTGAACCTCTCAAGGAACGGGGTCACCACCAGGTTGGAGGAACTTCTCCAGATGTTGCCCTCAACCTCTCAAGGAATGGGGTCTCCACCAGGTTGGAGGAACTTCTTCCTCAACCAGGTTCCTCCATGGCCAATCAAGGGTGGTTGCTTGGAAATTTGGAGGGGAAAAAAGAGAAAAATGGGGATTTTTGACCCAACTTACCCCAGGAGGTTGGTCGCGGGCGAACATGCCCCAGGTGTGCCAGCTCAGGTTGTGGTGGAACGTGGGGTGCTCCGACTCCCCAAATCCGTACAAATATTGGGAGGGCAAACGGGTGGAGATCTGGAGGAACATGTCGCTGAAGGTGAAAGTCGGGAGCTGCGAATCCCAGCTGAAAAAGAGGGAAAACGGGACAAAAACGGCACCAGTTTCAGCACTGGGAGCGACTGGGTGGGGTCAGGTTTTTAGACCCACTCTTTTTCCTCTAAAAATTTCTCTTTTTTTTTGGCCAAAGTTGGGGTAAAACTGGCAGGGGTAGGAAGAAAATGAAACAATTGATGAACATTCAAATGAGTGAAAATCAAAATTACTAAAAATTATAATTACTGACAACGAAAATTATTGAAAATAAAAAATACCGAGAATCAAAATTACTGAGAATTGACATTACTTAAAATCAAAATGACTGAAAATCAAAATGACTGAAAAATAACGTTATTGAAAATCAAAATTGCTGAGAACTAAAATTATCAAAAATCAAAATTATTGAAAATCAAAATTACTGAAAAATAAAATTGTTGAAAATCAAAATTCATGAAAATCGAAATTACTGAAAATCAACATGAGTGAGAATCAAAAATTATTGAAAATAAAAATTACTGAAAAAGAAAATTGTTGAAAATAAAATTATTGAAAATAAAAATTACTGAGAATTGAAATTACTGAGAATTGAAATTACTGAAACATTAAGTTATTGGAAATCAAATTGCTGAAAGAGAAATTAGCCCTGAATGGAACGAAACAAAACGAAATTAAATAAACCGACTACATTAAATGATATATAAATATAAAAGAAAAATTGAATTAATGAACCAAAATGAAAAAAATTAAATTAAAAAGTTGAATTTCAGAAATGAAATGAAATGGAATTAAAATGAAATGAAATGAAATGAGGAGATGAAATTAAACTATTACATTAGATTATATATGAACAAAAAAGAAAAATTGAATCAACAAACCGAAATGAAAAATTGAAAAGTTGAATTTCAGAAATGAAATTAAATTTAGTGAAGTTAAAGGATTACATCGAATTCTATATGAATATAAAAGACAAAAATCGAATTAACAAACCGAAAAGAAAAAACCAAAACCAAATGATGAAGAATTGGAGGAAAAGCTGGAATTTTGGGTTGAGAGACGACGTTTCTTACATGACGGTCCCGGTGCTGCGACGACGGATCTGGACCCCGAAGGGCCGGGTCTGGACCCCGACCTCGTAGAGACGACCCTGGGCCGAGCCCTCGGGGGCCGGGGGGAGGGTCAGGGGCACCGGCACCTCGTACCTCGGTTTGGCGTAATCGTAAATCTGACGGAGAAAATTCATTAATTGGGGCGGAGGTGGAATCGGCATCAATTAGCGTAATTTTAAAAAAAAATTGGTAAAAATAGAAGAAAACCACTTTTTTTGCGTGTTCCAGTTGAGTGACAGAGAGAGGAGAAGACCCTGAGTTTTCAAATTAAAGAGAATTTTTCAATTATTTCTCACCAGAAACACTAAAAAATCAGAATTACTGAAAATTCACCGGTAAATCTGCCTAGAGAAGCGTTTTCCCGTAAAAAATCTGCTTATTTCTTTCCGAAATCCCATCCTGAATATTTGGGGTGGGAAAGGAAGGTTTTGTCATGGAGAAAACATAACAATTATTGAGAATCAAAATTATTGAAAATCAAAATTATTGAAAATCAAAATTGCTGAGAATTAAAATCGCTGAAAATCAAAATTACTGAGAATTAAAATTGCTGAAAAATAAAATTATTAAATATTAAAATTACTGAAAATTAAAATTACTGAAAACCAAAGTTACTGAAAAGAAAAATCACTGAGAAATAACATTACTGAAATATAGAATTAGTGAAAATCAAAATTAATGAAAATCAAAATTAATGAAAATCAAAATTACCGGGGTGTTAAAATTACCGAAAATTAAAATTACCAAAAATCATAAATAAGATATATTGATTTAAGAAGACTTTTATGGACAGGAAAATTGATTTCACCTTTTTGATGGAATTTTTAACTAATTTAAGAGGTTTTTTTCTCCAAGTTTTCTATATTTTTTTAAGTTTTCTGTATCTTATAAGTTGATTTCACCTTTTCGATGGAATTTTTAACCAAAATTAAGAGGTTTTTCTCCAGTTTTTTTGTATTTCAGGAGTCAGGACGTGTTGATTTAAGACTGAGAGCAACAATTTGGTGTCAAAATGGGATTTTTGGCGGAGGGAGCGTTATCCCCCCAAATTGAGAAAATTTCTCCCAGCAAATTCTGAAATTTCGAGGGGGGGGGAAGGACCCCAAATTCTTACCTTAAACTGCAGCAAATGGTCGTTGTGATACTTCACCTCCAGGCGGAGGGTGCTGATGGGCGTCATGGACTTGGGGGTAGATTTGGGGGCGTTTCGGGTGTTTTGGAGGGTGAGGTTGGCGCTGACCCCCTGGGACGTGTAGGTGACGTCACCGACGGAGTAGGGGTTTTCGGAGCCGTCGTAGTAGCAGAAGGGGACGTGCGCCTCCGAGGTGTCCTCCTGCCACGCAAACATTTCAGCTTCGTTATCGCTATTAATCATTGTTTTTAATTAATATATTAAATTAATTTAAATTAAATTATTTTTTATTAATATATTATTTTTTAGAATTATTTTAAAATCATTTTTATCGTTTCTTTGCAGCAAGAATTTAAAATTGTTCGCAAAAAGACCTGGAAAAAAAAAATTGGGTTAAAAAAGTCGAGGAAAAAAACCAGAGGAAAAAAACTGGGAAAAATCAAATCTGGGAAAAAAAACCTGGGAAAAAGCTCTAGGAAAAAAAAAAAATGTGGAAAAAAACCCAAACCAACAGGGAAAAGATCAGGGAAAAAAGAGCTGAGAAAAAAATCCAATCTGGGAAAAAAACTGGGGGAAAAGATTCTTGAAAAGATCTGGAAAAAAATGGGGGGAAAAAAGAGAGAAAGAAGATCTGGGTAAAAATCTTTTTTTTTTTAACTGGGTAACAAGTCCTTGTGGAATTTTGGGAATTTTATCCAAAATTTCATGCTGTTTTGAAACCATAAAGAAGCGGCCGAACTCACTCGACCTCTAGACTGTTCTTAAATAGAATTCATTATTATTATTATTTAGCGGTGAAAATTCGAAATTTCCTTTTTTTTTTAAAGGAGATAACAAATCTATAAATTATACAGTGTATATATAAATATATTTATAAATTATTAAAAATTATAAAAAATAGATACATAAATAATAATAAACAAGACAAACCAATTTATTTTATAAATAAAAGAGGATTATTTGCTACCGGCTTTCCCAAAATACCAGCTTTTCCCTCGATTTTTCCCTTGATTTGAAGAGACC
>NW_015090950.1:48553-54803 GCF_001431845.1 Calidris pugnax | reverse complement strand
ACCCCGGGAGGTCCCTACCGCCGTGTACTGCTCCACCACCAGCTCCGGCGTGGGGCCCAGGACCACGTAGAAGTCCAAGACGCCCCCCGTGGTGCGGTAGGTGAGGGCGGGGGTGGGCTGGAAGGTCACATCTGGAAAAAGATGGGGGTGAAAATTGGGCAAAAAACCACACAAATCGGGCAAAAACTGAAAAAAAAAGTGAAAGACGTGGAGAAAGACGTGGAATTTGGATGGTTTTTGGTTTTTTTTTAACCTGGGGTTGGGAGGGACCTTCTGGAGATCATCTCCTCCAACCTCTCCCCCCACCCAGAGCAGGTCCCACCCAAGGTGGGGGTTGAAGGTCTCCAGAGAAGGAGGCCCCACCCCCTCTGGTGGCCTCTTCCACCCTCATGGTCAAGAGGTTCCTCCTCACCTTGAGGTGGAACCTCCCGTGTCCCAGTTTGTCCCCGTTGCCCCTTGTCCCACCACTGGGCACCACTGGGAAGAGGCTGGTCCCATCTTCTTGACACCCCCACCTTTGAGGGACCCCCCTTGGCCTTCACTTCCAGGTCCCTCAGCCCAGAGAAGCTCCAGTCCCTCATCATCCTCACAGCTGGGCCCTCTCCAGTAGCTCCCAGTTCTTCTGGAACTGGGGGGCCCAGAACTGGTCCCAGTCTCCAGATGGGACCTCCCCAGGGCAGGATGAACCTCCCTCCACCTGCTGCTCACCCCAGGAGACCATCGGCCTTCTTGGCCACAAGGCCAACATCTCTGGCCCATGGGCAACCTGGTGCCCACCAGGACTCCCAGGTCCCTCTCCATGGAGCTGCTCTCCAGTAGGTCACCCCCCAACCTCTACTGGTCCATGGGGTTACTCCTACTGGCCACCTCAGGAGACCATCAACCTTCTTGGCCACTAGGGCTCTTTGCTGGCCCATGGGCAACTCATTGGCCACCAGGACTCCCAGGTCCTTTTCTTCAGAGCTGCTCTCCAGTAGGTCACCCCCAACCTCTACAGGTCACCCCCAACCTCTACAGGTCACCCCCAACCTCTCCTGCTCCATGAAGTTATTCCTACTGGCCACCTCAGGAGACCATCAGCCTTCCTGAAGGCCACAAGGCCAACATCTCTGGCCCATGGTCACCCTGTCATCCACCAGGACTTACAGATCCTTCTCCTCAGAGCTGCTCCCCAGCAGGTCACCCCCAACTTCTCTTGATCCATGGGGTGGTTCCTCCCCAGATGCAGGACCCTACACTTGGCCTTGGTGGAACTTCATGATCTTCTTCTCCCCCCAAACTCTCCAGGTCTCTCTGGATGGTGGCCCAACCTCCTCAAACCCCCCCTCTTCCACTTTGGTGTCACCAGCGAAGGTTCTGAAGGTCCCCTCCCCCCCCTCCTCCAGGTGGCTGCTGGAAGAGGAGCAGGTACTGACCCATGGCGTTGCTGTTGAGCAGGAGAACCCCGTGGGCGTTGCCGTCCTCCTCCAGCCCCATGTAGAAGGGTTGGAAACCGTAGGAATTCAGCTTGTACTGCAAAAAAAAACATCGATATTTTGGGTTAGAACCACACCATGAACCTTCACGGGTCGGAACCCACCACTTAATTACCCCTTATCGTTAACGCGCTTAATGAGCGATGAGACACACCACCCTACGGTGACGTGGATTGTCACCTCTTGAAGGTCCAAGGCTTAAACGTTGACCAGAAGCAACGATTTGAGCTCAAATTTTGGGGTCAATCGTTTTCTTCGTCCACCAGCTTGAGGCATCATGGAATTATGGGATGGGTTTGGGTGGGAAGGGACCTTAAAGACCATCCAGTTCCATCCAGGGCAACCCCTTCCCACCAGCCCAGGTTGCTCCAACCTGGCCACCAACCCCTCCAGGGATGGGGCGGCCAATCCCAAGATCAAGAGTCCTTCCCCATCTCTCTTTGAGACCTTTAGGGTCTGGAAGGGCCTCAAAGGTCTCCCTGGAACCTTCTCTTCTCCAGGATGAACCTTCTCCAGCTTCACGTTGAGCCACCACCCCCCTCAAGTCCTTCTCCTGGGGGCTGTTCTCCATCCCTTCCATGAGATCATGGAATGATGGGATGGGTTGGGTGGGAAGGGACCTTAAAGACCATCCAGGGCCGTCTCTTCCCACCAGACCAGGTTGCCCCAAGCTCCATCCAACCTTGGCCTTGAACCCCTCCAGGGATGGAGCAGCCACAGCTTCTCTGGGCAACCTGGGCCACCCTCAGAGTGAAGAACTTCTTCCCAACATCATGGAATCATGGAATTGGGTGGGAAGGGACCTTAAAGACCATCCTGGGGTGGGGACATCCAGGGCCACCTCCTCCCACCAGCCCGGGTTGCCCCACACCCCGTCCAACCTGGTCTTGAACCTCTCAAGGAACGGGGTCACCACCAGGTTGGAGGAACTTCTCCAGATGTTGCCCTCAACCTCTCAAGGAATGGGGTCTCCACCAGGTTGGAGGAACTTCTTCCTCAACCAAGTTCCTCCATGGCCAATCAAGGGTGGTTGGTTGGAAATTTAGGGGGGGGAAAAGAGAAAAATGGGGATTTTTGACCCAACTTACCCCAGGAGGTTGGTCGCGGGCGAACATGCCCCAGGTGTGCCAGCTCAGGTTGTGGTGGAACGTGGGGTGCTCCGACTCCCCAAATCCGTACAAATACTGGGAGGGCAAACGGGTGGAGATCTGGAGGAACATGTCGCTGAAGGTGAAAGTCGGGAGCTGCGAATCCCAGCTGAAAAAGAGGGAAAACGGGACAAAAACGGCACCAGTTTCAGCACTGGGAGCGACCGGGTGGGGTCGGGTTTTTAGACCCACTCGTTTTCCTCTAAAAATTTTTCAAACGGCACCAGTTTCAGCACTGGGAGCGACTGGGTGGGGTCAGGTTTTTAGACCCACTCTTTTTCCTCTAAAAATTTCTCTTTTTTTTTGGCCAAAGTTGGGGTAAAACTGGCAGGGGTAGGAAGAAAATGAAACAATTGATGAACATTCAAATGAGTGAAAATCAAAATTACTAAAAATTATAATTACTGACAACGAAAATTATTGAAAATAAAAAATACCGAGAATCAAAATTACTGAGAATTGACATTACTTAAAATCAAAATGACTGAAAATCAAAATGACTGAAAAATAACGTTATTGAAAATCAAAATTGCTGAGAACTAAAATTATCAAAAATCAAAATTATTGAAAATCAAAATTACTGAAAAATAAAATTGTTGAAAATCAAAATTCATGAAAATCGAAATTACTGAAAATCAACATGAGTGAGAATCAAAAATTATTGAAAATAAAAATTACTGAAAAAGAAAATTGTTGAAAATAAAATTATTGAAAATAAAAATTACTGAGAATTGAAATTACTGAGAATTGAAATTACTGAAACATTAAGTTTTTGGAAATCAAATTGCTGAAAGAGAAATTAGCCCTGAATGGAACGAAACAAAACGAAATTAAATAAACCGACTACATTAAATGATATATAAATATAAAAGAAAAATTGAATTAATGAACCAAAATGAAAAAAATTAAATTAAAAAGTTGAATTTCAGAAATGAAATGAAATGGAATTAAAATGAAATGAAATGAAATGAGGAGATGAAATTAAACTATTACATTAGATTATATATGAACAAAAAAGAAAAATTGAATCAACAAACCGAAATGAAAAATTGAAAAGTTGAATTTCAGAAATGAAATTAAATTTAGTGAAGTTAAAGGATTACATCGAATTCTATATGAATATAAAAGACAAAAATCGAATTAACAAACCGAAAAGAAAAAACCAAAACCAAATGATGAAGAATTGGAGGAAAAGCTGGAATTTTGGGTTGAGAGACGACGTTTCTTACATGACGGTCCCGGTGCTGCGGCGGCGGATCTGGACCCCGAAGGGCCGGGTCTGGACCCCGACCTCGTAGAGACGACCCTGGGCCGAGCCCTCGGGGGCCGGGGGGAGGGTCAGGGGCACCGGCACCTCGTACCTCGGTTTGGCGTAATCGTAAATCTGACGGAGAAAATTCATTAATTGGGGCGGAGGTGGAATCAGCGTAAATTAGCATAATTTTAAAAAAAAATTGGTAAAAGTAGAAGAAAACCACTTTTTTTGCGTGTTCCAGTTGAGTGACAGAGAGAGGAGAAGACCCTGAGTTTTCAAATTAAAGAGAATTTTTCAATTATTTCTTGCCAGAAACACAAAAAAATCGGAATTACTGAAAATTCACTGAAAAATCTGCCCAGAGAAGCGTTTTCCCGTCAAAAATCTGCTTATTTCTTTCCAAAATCCCATCCTGAATATTTGGGGTGGGAAAGGAAGGTTTTGTCATGGAGAAAACATAACAATTATTGAGAATCAAAATTATTGAAAATCAAAATTATTGAAAATCAAAATTGCTGAGAATTAAAATCGCTGAAAATCAAAATTACTGAGAATTAAAATTGCTGAAAAATAAAATTATTAAATATTAAAATTACTGAAAATTAAAATTACTGAAAACCAAAGTTACTGAAAAGAAAAATCACTGAGAAATAACATTACTGAAATATAGAATTAGTGAAAATCAAAATTACCGGGGAGTTAAAATTACCGAAAATTAAAATTACCAAAAATCATAAATAAGATATCTTGATTTAAGCAGGTAACATTACTGAAATATAGAATTAGTGAAAATTAAAATTCTTGAAAATCAAAATTAATGAAATTCAAAATTACCGGGGAGTTAAAATTACCGAAAATTAAAATTACCAAAAATCATAAATAAGATATATTGATTTAAGAAGACTTTTATGGACAGGAAAATTGATTTCACCTTTTTGATGGAATTTTTAACTAATTTAAGAGGTTTTTTTCTCCAAGTTTTCTATATTTTTTTAAGTTTTCTGTATCTTATAAGTTGATTTCACCTTTTTGATGGAATTTTTAACTAATTTAAGAGGTTTTTTTCTCCAAGTTTTCTATATTTTTTTAAGTTTTCTGTATCTTATAAGTTGATTTCACCTTTTCGATGGAATTTTTAACCAAAATTAAGAGGTTTTTCTCCAGTTTTTTTGTATTTTAGGGGTCGGGACGTGTTGATTTAAGACTGAGAGCAACAATTTGGTGTCAAAATGGGATTTTTGGCGGAGGGAGCGTTATCCCCCCAAATTGAGAAAATTTCTCCCAGCAAATTCTGAAATTTCGAGGGGGGGGGAAGGACCCCAAATTCTTACCTTAAACTGCAGCAAATGGTCGTTGTGATACTTCACCTCCAGGCGGAGGGTGCTGATGGGCGTCATGGACTTGGGGGTAGATTTGGGGGCGTTTCGGGTGTTTTGGAGGGTGAGGTTGGCGCTGACCCCCTGGGACGTGTAGGTGACGTCACCGACGGAGTAGGGGTTTTCGGAGCCGTCGTAGTAGCAGAAGGGGACGTGCGCCTCCGAGGTGTCCTCCTGCCACGCAAACATTTCAGCTTCGTTATCGCTATTAATCATTGTTTTTAATTAATATATTAAATTAATTTAAATTAAATTATTTTTTATTAATATATTATTTTTTAGAATTATTTTAAAATCATTTTTATCGTTTCTTTGCAGCAAGAATTTAAAATTGTTCGCAAAAAGACCTGGAAAAAAAAAATTGGGTTAAAAAAGTCGAGGAAAAAAACCAGAGGAAAAAAACTGGGAAAAATCAAATCTGGGAAAAAAAACCTGGGAAAAAGCTCTAGGAAAAAAAAAAAATGTGGAAAAAAACCCAAACCAACAGGGAAAAGATCAGGGAAAAAAGAGCTGAGAAAAAAATCCAATCTGGGAAAAAAACTGGGGGAAAAGATTCTTGAAAAGATCTGGAAAAAAATGGGGGGAAAAAAGAGAGAAAGAAGATCTGGGTAAAAATCTTTTTTTTTTTAACTGGGTAACAAGTCCTTGTGGAATTTTGGGAATTTTATCCAAAATTTCATGCTGTTTTGAAACCATAAAGAAGCGGCCGAACTCACTCGACCTCTAGACTGTTCTTAAATAGAATTCATTATTATTATTATTTAGCGGTGAAAATTCGAAATTTCCTTTTTTTTTTAAAGGAGATAACAAATCTATAAATTATACAGTGTATATATAAATATATTTATAAATTATTAAAAATTATAAAAAATAGATACATAAATAATAATAAACAAGACAAACCAATTTATTTTATAAATAAAAGAGGATTATTTGCTACCGGCTTTCCCAAAATACCAGCTTTTCCCTCGATTTTTCCCTTGATTTGAAGAGACC
>NW_015090950.1:46792-47962 GCF_001431845.1 Calidris pugnax | reverse complement strand
CAAATCTGGGAAAAAAAACCTGGGAAAAAGCTCTAGGAAAAAAAAAAAATGTGGAAAAAAACCCAAACCAACAGGGAAAAGATCAGGGAAAAAAGAGCTGAGAAAAAAATCCAATCTGGGAAAAAAACTGGGGGAAAAGATTCTTGAAAAGATCTGGAAAAAAATGGGGGGAAAAAAGAGAGAAAGAAGATCTGGGTAAAAATCTTTTTTTTTTTAACTGGGTAACAAGTCCTTGTGGAATTTTGGGAATTTTATCCAAAATTTCATGCTGTTTTGAAACCATAAAGAAGCGGCCGAACTCACTCGACCTCTAGACTGTTCTTAAATAGAATTCATTATTATTATTATTTAGCGGTGAAAATTCGAAATTTCCTTTTTTTTTTAAAGGAGATAACAAATCTATAAATTATACAGTGTATATATAAATATATTTATAAATTATTAAAAATTATAAAAAATAGATACATAAATAATAATAAACAAGACAAACCAATTTATTTTATAAATAAAAGAGGATTATTTGCTACCGGCTTTCCCAAAATACCAGCTTTTCCCTCGATTTTTCCCTTGATTTGAAGAGACCGGGGGGGTTAAAAATGATGGTGTTTTTCATAACTACTTCTATTTTTGACTCTTCCCACCCGAGGGTAAATGGGAGACGGTTTCTTTTGGGTGAAAAATAAGAATGAGAATGAAAATAGAAATAGAAATGAAAATGAAAATGAAAATAGAAATAAAAATAAATAAAATTGGCAATAGTAATGTAACAGCAGCAATAATAAAAATGATAATGAGATAATAATAATAAAAATAATAATAAAAATAAATAAAATTAACAATAATAACGTAACAACAGCAATAATAAAAATAATAATGAGATAATAATAATAAAAATAATATAAAATGATATAAAATGATAATAATAATATAAAAATAATTAAAAATAATTAAAAAAAAGAAGAAGTTCCAGTTTTTGACTGTTTTTTCCCCATTTTCCCCGGTTTCCTTACGCTCCAGTGGCAGCCGAGCTGCTCACACTTCTCCTGGGACGCGCCGGGGTTGGGGTCGCAGTCGAATTTCTCCCGGGGGGGGGTCCCCAGGATCCAGCGCACGACGTAGGAGCGGCCCAGGACCAGCCCCAGCCCCGAGATCTGGGCCACCTGCGGGGGG
>NW_015090950.1:42152-46451 GCF_001431845.1 Calidris pugnax | reverse complement strand
AAAAAAAAGGGGGAAATACGGGAAAAGATCTGGAAAAAAAAAATGGGTAAAGAAACTGGGTTGGGGGGGGAATCGGGAAAATCGGGGGGAGTCTGGAAAAGATCTGGGGGAAAAAAATCTGGAAAAAGATCTGGAAATAAAAAAACGGGTTAAAAATTTACATTTACGTTATAAAATTTAGATATTTCCGTTTGGAATTTTTTACATTCCTATGTCCGTCTCATAAATTTAAATTCTAGATTTACATCTTTATATTAAGTCTTGAAATATAATAATTATAAATTCACGTGTTCGACTATTTATATTGGAAATGTCTATATTTATAGGTTTATATTGTGAATTTCAGTTATAAATCCATATGTTTGTATTAAAATTTTAAAAATCTGTATCAAATTTGGAAATGGGGGGTTTTGACCTTGTTTGCGGGGCTGTAGGTGATGTTGGGGGTGAGGGGGAGGGGGCGGCCATTTTCCTCCACCGTCACGTTCACGGGCTCCTGGGGCAGCCCCAGGACCTTGAGCTCCTCGAAACGCAGGTTCCCGGGGTCCGAGTAGTTGCCGTGGACGACGTTCAGCTGGAGCACGTTCTGGGGAAACACCCGAATCCCAATGAATTCCCAACATTTTCTCAAAAATTCCCAAAATTTCCCCAAAATTACCAAAATTTTCAAAAAATTCTCAAAATTTCCCTAAATTTCCCCCAAAATTCTCAAAATTTCCCAAATTTCCCCCCAATTTCTCAAAATTATGAAATATTTTTTCCCTGTTATTACATATTTTAGGTGTATAACATTTATATACAAATCTATATAAAATACATTTATATAGAAATATTTTTTTAAATCCAAACATATGTCAATTTTCTGTCAAATAATTGATTTTTCAGGACGCTGTGTTGAAAAACAAAACGGGGAGAAAGGAACGTTCATAGAACCAGACTAAAAATTTAAATTAAAATTAGAACCACTTAAAAAAATTTTAACAAATATATATATACGTACATACATTACATATATATATACTTAAATATTGAATTTAATTTTAAAATTAAAAAGTTAAAATAGTTTAAAATTGATGACATTGCGTTTAATTTTAAAAATACATTTGATTTTAAAATTCGAAGGTGAAAGAAGTTCAAAATTGATGACACCGCATTTAATTTTGAAAAATTCAATTTAAATTGGAAAAAGGAATATTCATAGAAACAGACTAAAAAATTAAAATTAAATTAAAATCGAAATTAAATTTAGAGCCTTTAAAAAGAGTTAAAACCCCATATACTTACGTTGGAAACTTTAAATTCATATAAAATGTAGGCTTTGTTCTCGATGGTACCTAAAATGTGGAGAAATAAAATCCCATTAAATTGAATGTAGGTTTTAAAATTAAATTTAATGCTATCAATTCAAAAGTATTTTACCTTTTCATTTTGAAATGAAAATCAATTTTTCAAAATTACATTTAAGGTCATTAATTTTAAAATATTTTCAATTAAATTTAATTTTTAAAAGAATGATTAAAAACTATTTTACCTTTTCATTTTAAAATTAAATTCAATTTTTCGAAATTAAATTTAAGGTCATTAATTTTAAAATATTGTAAATTAAATTTCATTTTTAAAAGAAATTTAATGCCATGCATTTTAAAACATCCTAAATTTTTAAGTCTTAAAATGAAATTTAATTCTAAAACTTAAATTTAATGTCATAAATTTTAATTTTTAAAATTTTTGTTAAATTTTTAAAAATTTTAAAATTTTAAAATGTTTATTTTTTTCAAAAAATTTGTTTTTTTCCTCCTGAAATCAGCTCCAGGGTTCCAGATGGGGCCCTGCAGATATTTTGGGGGTCCCCAGGGTCTCACCGGTGCTTTCTCCGTCGTCCCAGAAGAGCTCCCCGACGGCCTCGTTGTTGTCGTCCAACGCGATGATCAGCCCCATGGGATTCTTCCGGCTGCGGAAAAACAACCCAAAATGTCATTTGAGGGGGGGCAGGAAATATTTTCATTTTAAGAAATCAGTGTTAAATAAATTTAACTTTCATAAATTTAATAAATGTAATTTTAGTTAATTCAATTGTAATTAATTTTAACAATTTTAAATGTCATAATTTTAATTTTAACAAATTTAATTTCAATAAATTTCATTTTAATTTACTTAATGTTAATTAATTTAATATTAATTAATTGAAATTGAATAAATTTAATTTCAATAATTAATTTTCAGCAGGGGTTCAAAACTAAGAATTCTCTTTTGACGCCCAGTATCAAATAATGATAATAATGACGATTATGACAATAGTAGAATCTATTTTAGCCCTTCTTGGTTTATTATTATTCCTTAATTATAATTATTACTTAATTTTATTGCAATTTTGGGGGTGGTTTTTTTCTCCTGCAACCAGGTGGCATCGAAATTCTTAAAAATATTTCAAATTTAGAACAATTTTGGGGCAGAAAGCGGGAATTATGCTAATATATATAATAATTGTGATACTTATTAATTTATAATAATAATTTTACTCCTGATAAAATTAAAAATTATAATAACGATTTTGATAATAATCACATTCATTTTAGTCCTTATTATTTTATTAGAGTTTCTTAATTATATTGCAATTTTGGGGGCATGTTTTTTTTTCCTGCAACCAGGTGGCCTCGAAATTCTGAAAAAATTTCAACTTTAGAACAATTTTGGGGCAGAAAGTGCAGATTATACTAATATATATAATAATAGTGATACTTATTGATTTATAATAATACTTTTACTCCTAATAAAATTAATAATTATAATAACGATTTTGACAATAATCACATTTATTTTAGTCCTTATTATTTTATTAGAGTTTCTTAATTATTATTGTTACTTAATTTTATTGCAATTTTTTTTTTTTTTCTTCCTGCAACCAGGTGACCTCGAAATTTTGAAAAAATCTCAAATTTGGAGCAGTTTGGGCTGGGAAGCGGGGATTTACCTGGCCACGGTGGTGGTCGCCGGCTGCTGGGTGGGGAGGATGTGCCCCCCCCGCAGGTGAAGGCCCATTTTGTCCGGGGGGAAGTAAAAATCCACCCATTGCTTCCTCCACCAGATCCTCGCGCCCTAATTCCGGGGGTGGGGGGAGGGAGGAAGAGGAGGCTCCGTGAGTCGCTGCCACTTGAAATTCTCAATTTTAACTACCAAAATTTCATTTACCCAAATTATCTAGCAAAAAAATTGTCTATCAAAATTTTATCCGCCAAAATTTTATCCATCCGCCAAAGTTATCTACCGAAATTTCATCTACCAAAATTTGCTACCCAAATTGTCTACCAAAATTTCATCCACCCAAACTAACAAAATTTTATCTAGCAAAATATTATGTACCAAAAAAATGATCCAGCAAACTTTAATCTGCCAAAATTATGCACCAAAAATTTTATCTACCCAAATTATGTACCCAAATTATCTACCAAAATTTTATCTGCCAAAACTATCTACTAAAATTTCATCTACCCAAAATTATCTACCAAAATTTCATCTAATAAATCGTCTACCAAAATTTCATCTGCCAAAATTATCTATCAAAATTTACCTACCAAAATTTTCTCAACCAAAATTACGTACCAAAATTATTTACCAAATTACCTACCAAATTTTCTTCTACTAAATTACCCACCAAAAGTTTATCTGCCAAAATTATCTACCAACATTTTGTCCACCCAAATTATCTACCAAAATTATTTACCGACACTTCATCTAATAAATTATCTGCCAGAATTTCACCTACTAAATTACCTACCATTTTGTCTACCCAAAATTATCTACCAAAATTTCACCTGCCAAAAATCACCTACGGAGATTTCCACCAAAATTACCTACCAGAATTTTGTCTTCCGATATCACCTACCAAATTTTCATCTGCCCAAATTATCTACCGAAATTTTATCTACGGAAAATAATCTACTGAACTTTTATCGGCCCCAAATGCCCCGTTTTTCCCCCCGATTCCCCCCTCACGCACCGAGTCGTAGTCGTACCAGACGGCGTCGGGGACGTAGCCCTGGGTGACGTTCGCCCCCTGGAAACACAGAAAGTTCCCTCAGGTTTCACCTCGTCGCGGGGTGGGGGGAGGGGAAGGGGGCGGTGCCCACCCGGTCCCTCTGTCCCCCCCATCCCCCCTCCCGACGGGACAAGGCGGGGGAGAAATCACAAATAACTTGGCATTTCCAAAAATCGTCATAAAATGGACCACGGGATTTCCTCTTTGTTATTTTTTTCTCCTCCTTTTTCCTCCTTTTATTTTCTTCCTTTTTTTTTTTTTTT
>NW_015090950.1:30307-41827 GCF_001431845.1 Calidris pugnax | reverse complement strand
TTTATTGCAATTTTGGGGGCATGTTTTTTTTTCCTGCAACCAGGTGGCCTCGAAATTCTGAAAAAATTTCAACTTTAGAACAATTTTGGGGCAGAAAGTGCAGATTATACTAATATATATAATAATAGTGATACTTATTGATTTATAATAATACTTTTACTCCTAATAAAATTAATAATTATAATAACGATTTTGACAATAATCACATTTATTTTAGTCCTTATTATTTTATTAGAGTTTCTTAATTATTATTGTTACTTAATTTTATTGCAATTTTTTTTTTTTTTCTTCCTGCAACCAGGTGACCTCGAAATTTTGAAAAAATCTCAAATTTGGAGCAGTTTGGGCTGGGAAGCGGGGATTTACCTGGCCACGGTGGTGGTCGCCGGCTGCTGGGTGGGGAGGATGTGCCCCCCCCGCAGGTGAAGGCCCATTTTGTCCGGGGGGAAGTAAAAATCCACCCATTGCTTCCTCCACCAGATCCTCGCGCCCTAATAAAAGTTAAAATAGTTTAAAATTGATGACATTGCATTTAATTTTAAAAATACATTTGATTTTAAAATTTGAAGGTGAAAGAAGTTCAAAATTGATGACACCGCATTTAATTTTGAAAAATTCAATTTAAATTGGAAAAAGGAATATTCATAGAAACAGACTAAAAATTGAAATTAAATTAAAATCGAAATTAAAATTAGAGCCTTTTAAAAGAGTTAAACCCCCATATACTTACGTTGGAAACTTTAAATTCATATAAAATGTAGGCTTTGTTCTCGATGGTACCTGAAATGTGGAGAAATAAAATCCCATTAAATTGAATGTAGGTTTTAAAATTAAATTTAATGCTATCAATTAAAAACTATTTTACCTTTTCATTTTAAAATTAAATTCAATTTTTCGAAATTAAATTTAAGGTCATTAATTTTAAAATATTGTAAATTAAATTTCATTTTTAAAAGAAATTTAATGCCATGCATTTTAAAACATCCTAAATTTTTAAGTCTTAAAATGAAATTTAATTCTAAAACTTAAATTTAATGTCATAAATTTTAATTTTTAAAATTTTTGTTAAATTTTTAAAAATTTTAAAATTTTAAAATGTTTATTTTTTTCAAAAAATTTGTTTTTTTCCTCCTGAAATCAGCTCCAGGGTTCCAGATGGGGCCCTGCAGATATTTTGGGGGTCCCCAGGGTCTCACCGGTGCTTTCTCCGTCGTCCCAGAAGAGCTCCCCGACGGCCTCGTTGTTGTCGTCCAACGCGATGATCAGCCCCATGGGATTCTTCCGGCTGCGGAAAAACAACCCAAAATGTCATTTGAGGGGGGGCAGGAAATATTTTCATTTTAAGAAATCAGTGTTAAATAAATTTAACTTTCATAAATTTAATAAATGTAATTTTAGTTAATTCAATTGTAATTAATTTTAACAATTTTAAATGTCATAATTTTAATTTTAACAAATTTAATTTCAATAAATTTCATTTTAATTTACTTAATGTTAATTAATTTAATATTAATTAATTGAAATTGAATAAATTTAATTTCAATAATTAATTTTCAGCAGGGGTTCAAAACTAAGAATTCTCTTTTGACGCCCAGTATCAAATAATGATAATAATGACTATTATGACAATAGTAGAATTTATTTTAGCCCTTCTTGTTTTGTTATTATTTCTTAATTATAATTATTACTTGATTTTATTGCAATTTTGGGGGCATGTTTTTTTTTCCTGCAACCAGGTGGCCTCGAAATTCTGAAAAAATTTCAACTTTAGAACAATTTTGGGGCAGAAAGTGCAGATTATACTAATATATATAATAATAGTGATACTTATTGATTTATAATAATACTTTTACTCCTAATAAAATTAATAATTATAATAACGATTTTGACAATAATCACATTTATTTTAGTCCTTATTATTTTATTAGAGTTTCTTAATTATTATTGTTACTTAATTTTATTGCAATTTTTTTTTTTTTTCTTCCTGCAACCAGGTGACCTCGAAATTTTGAAAAAATCTCAAATTTGGAGCAGTTTGGGCTGGGAAGCGGGGATTTACCTGGCCACGGTGGTGGTCGCCGGCTGCTGGGTGGGGAGGATGTGCCCCCCCCGCAGGTGAAGGCCCATTTTGTCCGGGGGGAAGTAAAAATCCACCCATTGCTTCCTCCACCAGATCCTCGCGCCCTAATTCCGGGGGTGGGGGGAGGGAGGAAGAGGAGGCTCCGTGAGTCGCTGCCACTTGAAATTCTCAATTTTAACTACCAAAATTTCATTTACCCAAATTATCTAGCAAAAAAATTGTCTATCAAAATTTTATCCGCCAAAATTTTATCCATCCGCCAAAGTTATCTACCGAAATTTCATCTACCAAAATTTGCTACCCAAATTGTCTACCAAAATTTCATCCACCCAAACTAACAAAATTTTATCTAGCAAAATATTATGTACCAAAAAAATGATCCAGCAAACTTTAATCTGCCAAAATTATGCACCAAAAATTTTATCTACCCAAATTATGTACCCAAATTATCTACCAAAATTTTATCTGCCAAAACTATCTACTAAAATTTCATCTACCCAAAATTATCTACCAAAATTTCATCTAATAAATCGTCTACCAAAATTTCATCTGCCAAAATTATCTATCAAAATTTACCTACCAAAATTTTCTCAACCAAAATTACGTACCAAAATTATTTACCAAATTACCTACCAAATTTTCTTCTACTAAATTACCCACCAAAAGTTTATCTGCCAAAATTATCTACCAACATTTTGTCCACCCAAATTATCTACCAAAATTATTTACCGACACTTCATCTAATAAATTATCTGCCAGAATTTCACCTACTAAATTACCTACCATTTTGTCTACCCAAAATTATCTACCAAAATTTCACCTGCCAAAAATCACCTACGGAGATTTCCACCAAAATTACCTACCAGAATTTTGTCTTCCGATATCACCTACCAAATTTTCATCTGCCCAAATTATCTACCGAAATTTTATCTACGGAAAATAATCTACTGAACTTTTATCGGCCCCAAATGCCCCGTTTTTCCCCCCGATTCCCCCCTCACGCACCGAGTCGTAGTCGTACCAGACGGCGTCGGGGACGTAGCCCTGGGTGACGTTCGCCCCCTGGAAACACAGAAACTTCCCTCAGGTTTCACCTCGTCGCGGGGTGGGGGGAGGGGAAGGGGGCGGTGCCCACCCGGTCCCTCTGTCCCCCCCATCCCCCCTCCCGACGGGACAAGGCGGGGGAGAAATCACAAATAACTTGGCATTTCCAAAAATCGTCATAAAATGGACCACGGGATTTCCTCTTTGTTATTTTTTTCTCCTCCTTTTTCCTCCTTTTATTTTCTTCCTTTTTTTTTTTTTTCCTCCTTTTTCCTCCTTTCTTTCTCCTTTTCTGCCCTATTTCTCTTATTTTTATTCTCTTTTTTCTCCTCCTTTTTTACTCATTTTTATCTCCTCCTTTTTTCCTCCCTTTCTCCTTCTTTTTAATCTCCTCCTTTTTTCTCTTTTTTTCCTCCTTTATTTCCTACTTTTTTCCTTCTTCTTTCTCCTTTTCTCTCCCTTTTTTTACTCATTTTATTCCCCGTTTTCCCCCCTCTTTATCTTTTTCTCCTTTTTTTATTTTCTCCTTTTGTCCTCCTTTCTTCTTTTTTTTTCTCTTTTTTCTCCTCCTTTATTTCCTACTTTTTTCCTTCTTCTTTCTCCTTTTCTCTCCTTTTTTTACTCCTTTTATTCTCTGTTTCCCCCCTTTTTTTCCTCCTTTTTCCTCTTTTTTTTCTCCTTTTTTCTCCTTTTCCCCCTCTTTGTTATCTTTTTCTCCTTCTTTATTTTCTCCTTTTGTCCTCCTTTCTTCTTCTTTTTTTCTCCTTTTTTCTCCTCCCTTTTTCCTTCTTTTTTTCATCTTTTTTCCTCCTTTCATTCTCCTTTTTTCTCCTCCTTTTTCCTTCTTTTTTCTCTCCTTCTTTTTTCTCCTTTTTTTTTTCTCCTTTTCCTTCTCTTCCCCTCCCCCTTTTCTTCCACCTCTTTTTTTCCCCCTCTCTTATTTATTTTGTCTCCCCTTTTCCCCCCTTTTATTCCCATTTTTATTTTGTCCCCC
Organism: Calidris pugnax; assembly: GCF_001431845.1. Classification (NCBI taxonomy): domain Eukaryota; kingdom Metazoa; phylum Chordata; class Aves; order Charadriiformes; family Scolopacidae; genus Calidris; species Calidris pugnax. Next base: position 37,709 of record NW_015090950.1, on the reverse strand, counting down.
TTTCCCCCCTTTTTTTCCCTTTTTTCCCTATTTTCCCCCATAATTCCCCCCCCAAAAGCTGTTTCCGGTGCCCCCCCCGGGGAATTCCCCCCCAATCCTGGAGGAATCGGGACCCACCGGCTCGAGGACGGGGGTGATGAGGAGCCCGGACCCCCACAGGAACTGTTTGTCCACCCCCCACGTCTCCTCCTCGGAGTAAAACCTAAAAAAAAAAAACAGGCGGCATTAATGACCCTCATTAATTAACAACATCTTAATTAATATCGTCTTAATCCAACACCTCAAGGTCCCGGTCGCCCAGAATCACTATCGGGAAGAGGGGGAGGCCACTTTTCGAAATTAACTAAATCTGGATTGATTACGGCCGTGTCTGGGGGCGTGATGTCTTCGTACACTTCTGTCCCAGATTTCCAGATTTCCAAGAAAAAGAAAAGTGAGAAAATGAACATTTTTCCCTCTAGAATCCCTGCTGGAGAACCGTTTCATCGGCATTTTCAGGTTTTAACGATTCTCCCCCCAAAAACCTCCCCCAGGAAGGTGGTGTTGGGTGAAGGTGGGCGTCCGTAGACGTCGTGATGGGCAGGGTCTTCTCCAGACCAGGGGTGGGTCCAGCAGAGCCCCCCGAGGGCCTTCATCCCGCCCTTCCTCCTCCCCCCCAACCCCACCCAATTGGGAGGGTGGACTCACTCGTGGAGAAGGGGCCTCACCACCGTGTCCCCCTGGACGTGGGCCCGGTAGAAGAGGGTGTAGAGGTAGGGCAGGAGGGTGTAGCGGATGGTCAGGTAGTGCTTGGAGGACTTCACCAAAACCGAGTCGGCTCCGTAGAAGGCCGGATCCTGGGGCTGGAAATTAAGGAGAAACGGTGCAATCATCCTGGTTGGGAGGAACCTTCCAGATCCTGGAGTCCAACCATCAACCCAACACCAACCAAGCCACCGTGAAACCACGTCCCTCAGCACCGTGTCCACCTGGTTTTTGGAATCCTGGAGTCCAACCATCAACCCAACACCGACAAAGCCACCGTGAAACCATGTCCCTCAGGACGGTGTCAACCTGGCTTTGGGACACCTCCAGGGATGGCGACTCCACCACCTCCCTGGGCAGCCTCTTCCAAGGCTTCACAACCCTTTCCGTGGAAAAATTGCTCCCAATCTCCATCCTCAACCTCCCCTGGTGCAACTCAAGGTGGTTTCCTCTTGTTCCTTGGGAGAGTAGACCACCTCCCCCTGGCTACATCCTCCTTTGAGGGGGTTGGAGAGAGCGAGAAGGTCTCCCCTCAGCCTCCTGTTCTCCAGGATGAACACCGCAAGATCCCTCAGATGCTCCTCAGAAGTTCTCCAGACCCTTCTCCTTGGGCTCCAGACCCTTTTCCTCCTTCTCCAGACCCTTCTCCTTGGGCTCCAGACCCTTCTCTCCTCCTTCTCCTCCTCCTCCTCCTCCTCCTCAATTCTTCTTTTTCTTCTTCTTCTTCTCCTAATTCTTCTTCTCCTTCTTCTCCTCCTCCTCCTCCTTCTCAATTCTTCTTTTTCTTCTTCTTCTTCTCCTAATTCTTCTTCTCCTTCTTCTCCTCCTTCTTCTTCTTCTCCTTCTTTTTTCTTCTTCTCCTGCTTCTTTTCCTCCTCCTTCTTCTTCTCCTAATTTTTCTTCTTCTCCTTCTTCTTTTCCTCCTCCTCCTCCTCCTCCTTCTTCTTCTTCTTCCTCTTCCTCGTCCTCCTCCTCTTCTTCTTCTCCTCTTTCTTCTCCTTCTTCTTCTCCTTCTTCTCCTTCTTCTCCTTCTTCTTTTCCTCCACCTCCTTCTTCTTCTTCATATTATTATTTATTATTGTTATTATTCCTCCTTTGAGGGGGTTGGAGAGAGCGAGAAGGTCTCCCCTCAGCCTCCTGTTCTCCAGGATGAACACCGCATTCTTCTCCTTCTTCTTCTCCTTCTCCTTCTTCATATTTTTATTTATTATTGTTATTATGATTATAATTCCCCCCAACAGGGACCAAACTTGACGTTGATGACGATGCTCCTCAAGAACATCATTAACCCCTAACGAAGCCAGAACCTTTCGGAGGGAGGATTCCCCAAACTCCTACCCCCATTGGCCATTTAACGGTCAGCGACCGAATTTCACCCTCAGAACTGGCTTTAATGAAGCAAAACGGAACCGTCTGCCCCAAAAGGAGGGGTTTTTTTGGGGTGGGTTTGGCCACTTACGGTGCATTTCTCGGTGTTGTGGTTCCTGGAGAAGGGGTAAAAGGCTCCCACCTGCATCCAGCGGCGACAAAGCTCCTCCGTGGTGTTTTCGAAGAAACCACAAATGTCCGCTCCGATCTTAAAAGAAAACCAGAACAAACCCAAAAAATTCAATCTCTACCATAAAAAAAAATTCCAAGGACTGAGCTATTTTTTTTTTTCTAATTAATCCCTAATTTCTCACCACGGAAATCGAATCGTTCAACACGTTTCCCCACAGAGTCTTCCAAATCCCTCCCCCCTTCCTCAATTTACCCCTTGAATTTCCCTCTGGTCGAAACCCAGAATTTTTGAAATTTCTGGGATGCTTTTATTTTTTTTTTTTTTTGGCAGAATTCACCAGGTAAATCCAGATTTTTCTGTATTTTTCTGTATTTTTTTTTTGTCTGCATCCAAGGCCTGTAATTAATTTTTCAGCCCAGGATAAGCCCACAGGGAGTCAAAATAATTGAAATTTAGATAGAATTTCAGAATTTTCTGAGATACTTTTTTTTCGGCAGAATTCACCAGGTAAATGCAAAATTTTCTCTATTTTTCTATATATTTTTTTTTTGGTCTGCATCCAAAATCCATTAATTTTTCAGGCCACCATCAGCACACAGGGGGAGTCAGAATAATTCAAATATAATTTATATAATTCACTCTTGCATTTATCGATAATTTTTCTATTTTTCTATATACATATTTATGAATCCATAGTTACTTATATTCTTTTCTTATTATTTTTTTAGAATTCAGATAGGCTTAGACATAGCAGGTCCAGATCAGGTTATATGTTTATTATTTATTATTTATTTTATTATTTATCCATAGGTTATTTATATTCTTTTCTTTTTTTTTTTTAGAATTCAGATAGTCTTAGATATATCAGGTCCAGATCAGGTTGTACATTAATTTAGATTAATTTATATAAATTATTTGTGCATTTATTTAATTTTTTCTATTTTTATTTATACATATTTGTGAACCCATAATTATTTATATCCTTTTCTTTTTTTTTAGAATTCAGACGGGCTTATACACATCGGGCCCAGATGGGGTTTTAGGTTGATTTCTATGAATTTATTTAACTTATTTCTACATTTATTGATATTTTTTCTACTTTTAGAGAGAGAAGGCGTCAGAAATGGTTGTATTTCGTACGTAAGGGATCCCAAAAAGGCTGAATTCCAGCATCCCGGGGATGGACCATTTCATCTGGTCCCAGGAGGCCGTGTTGTCCCCCAGCCAGTGCCCCGAGTACTTCCCCGATCCCGCAAACGTCGACCGCGTGAGGAGGAAGCTCCGTTTGCCAGGAAACAAAGTTTTAATGGCTCTGAAAGGGGAAAAAAAAAAATTTGGGAATTAGGCAAAATCAAATAAATTTTTTTTAAAAAACGAGTTGATTTTTATAAAGTGAATTCCTATTAATTTTCATTTATTTATTCACTTTGATAAATAAGCGCCCTTAAGTTTGACCCGATGACTATTAACAAAATTAACAATTTTTTTAAATATATATATTCACCTTAAAGAATCTTTACGTTATTTTTTTATCCTGTTTGAGCTCCAAACAACAAATCTCTCCCAATTTTTGGGCTGGGTTGGCCACAAACACCCGCGCCCGAGGCCCCACGTCTCCTTTTCAGCTTCCTCCACTGAAAATCCAACACCAGGAATTCGAATTTTTGCTTCGAAATTCAATAGGGCTTTAAAAAAACAAGGCGATTTTCAAAAGCCCAGCTGCGGGACTTCAAATTTCGCTTGGAAAATTCAATTCCAGTTTAAAAATAATGTCATTTTTTAATGCCTGGCTTCAGTCCCCTGTTTGGAGCCGCGATATCAATCCCCGGAGCCAGTTCTTGTTGAATTCCTGAAAATTCTGAAATTGTTTCTCTAAGTAGCTCTGCTCTGCCCCCCAGTTCTTGTTGAATTCCTGAAAATTCTGAGATTGTTTCTCTAAGTGGCTCTGCTCTGCCCACTTTTCTTTCTTTTTTTTTTTATTTTTTTGGCCCAAAATTTTAAGGAGGATTCCTCACTCTTTGGTGGAGAGGGTCATGGAGTAGCCGTAAAGGTTGTGAACGTCGTATTGTCTCCCCCAGGCCTGCACCGCGTCCATGCAGATCGTCTTGGAAAAGAGGAGTCGATCCACCACGTCTGAAGGGTATTTAAATCGATTTAATTCAATTTTTTTTTAAAAAAATTAAATTTCATCAAAAATTAAGTAATTAATCAAAAAACAACAGTGTTTCTCTTTTTCTTCACGCACATTCGGGAAATTTTGGCCTTTTTGCTGCACATCCTGGGAGTAGAGGGGGGTGTTAGACACCCTCCCCGGGCTGAAATTTACCAGAATTCACCCCCCAAAAAAAGAAGAATTTTGAAGGAGAAGAACATTTTTGGAGAAATTTTGAAGAAGAAGATTCTTCAAAATTCCTCCAAAAGAAGAAGAATTTTGAAGAAGAAGAAATTCTTCAAAATTCCCCCCAAAACAAGAAGAATTTTGAAGAAGAGTGACAACATTCTTCAGAATTCCCCTCAAAAGAAGAAGAATTTCGAAGGAGAACATTCTGGCATTTTTCCACTTTCAAAATTCTAGAAAAAAAAATAAAATAAAATAATTCCCCGGTTGCTGCTAAAATGCAGCTTCGCTGACGGGGGGTCGTGGGGGTAGTTTTAGTAGTCTGAGGCTACTTTCATTAAATTTTATTGAATTTTATTAAATTTTTAAGATTTTATTAATTTTTTTTTTTTTTTTTCCAATTTCATCAGCTTAATTCCAGCCCCAGGACTCATCTGGGACACAAGGAAGGACTCACCCCAAATCCACACCCCAAATTCCTGAATAATTTGATCTGGCCATGTCCCAGGAGCCATCAAATTCCCGATTTAATAAAGAATTTAAGTCTTTTACCTCCTTGGGCAGTAATTCACAAAAAAATGTAGATTTTTTTTCGTGTGTTTTTTTTTTTTCCCCCCTAAAGACGATGGACTTACGGGGTGTGAAAGGGGGGAAGTTTAGGTCGTTCTGTTTACAGCCATTAACTGAGCCCGCGACGAAGCTGGAGACTTCGTTCATATCCTGGAAAAAATAAAAAAAAAATCCCAATTCAAATTTTAAATTTCAAATTTTATGTCATCCTCGCAGCAACAATTCCTGGGGTTTTCAGCCCAATATCTAGTCACAACCCCCCTCCCCCCCACAGCAACTACAACTCGAATTCCTCCTCCAGGACGTTGATTTACAAAGTAATAAATAATTTTTAAAAATAGAATTTTGTTTTGTTTTGTTTTTCAAAATAGGGTTTTCAACCCAAACTGGAGGAATTAAGTGTTAAAACTCTTCCCAAATTCTGAAATATGAACAAAACTTACCCGTTCTGGCCTGAGAAAAATGACCATAATGAGTCAAAGCCCCAAATCCTACGGAGGGCAGCCTTCTTTATAATTTTTAAAAATTTAATTTTATATATTCTGTAATTTCAATAAGTTTTAAATAATTTTTATAAAAATATTTTGTCCTCCAAAGATACAGTTTATTAAGATTTAAAGTTGGGGTCGTTATTACGACTGGTCCCAGTTGGTTCTTGGATAAATTATATTACAATTATTGTATGATTATTATTATTATTTTACGTTATATTATATTAAATCAAATTTCCAACAAAACCCAGAAAATCAAGAATTGCACCCAAACACATCGAAAACACACCCAATAAAACACAGAAAAATATATGCAGAAAATACACAATTTCCCCCCAGCATTTGAGGTTATTTTGGGGAAAAGTCCCTTGAATGGATCCAGGCCCAACCCCGGAAAAAAATTTTGGGGAAAATGGGGAATTTTGGGGGAAATTACGTACGATCCAGATGCCGTCGTAGGGCACTTGCTGGTAAAATAATTGACATTCCTCCACCCACCATTTGGAGCTCTCGGGGTTGGTGAAATCGGGGAAAACGGTGGTTCCTGGCCAGACCTGCCGTCAAAAAAAAAAAAGAAACACTCAAGAAAAAAAGGGAAATAAATAATTTTAACCATCGATGAATTAATATGAGTTTGTCTATCAATTAATGATTTAATAATGGTATTAAATAAATTACGATCAAATCTGCGCTCAGAAAGAGGCCAGAAAGTGGGTTTGTAAAAATATTTAATTAGAAATAATGAACTAATTAGGATCTGAAGTCAAAATGCTTTTCGAATTATTGAAGTTTTACCCAAAAACCTAGAAATGTAGGAATTTTCCCCTTGGAAACACAACCCCCGCCATTGGCTGCTCGAGTCCCCCCTCCCTTCGAAATCCCTCAGTTTTGGACAAATCAAAAGGTGAAGAAAAACAAAATTTGAAGAAAAATGGATTAAAACCAGGAAAAGCCAAAAAAGGGAAGATTCAGCCCAATTTGGAGCGGGCAATTACCTGGCCCACAACTGGCGTGACCCCGTCGGACTCGTTAACCCAAACTCCTCGCTTTTGGCCCCGTTCGTAGGCGGGGTAGGGGGAGCCGTCCACCAGAGGCTCCTTGCTGATGGCGGCATCCTAAAAACAGGGAAAACAACCCAAAAGAAACCGATTTTGGGGTTTTTTCCACTGATTATGTAGAGGCCGACAACTACGTGGGACGATGTCTTGTGTAGTAGTATAGATATTGAAATATATAAATATAATAAAATAAGTAAAGAAAAAAGGGGGAAAAAAGGAAAGGAAGAGGAAAGAATAAAAGGAAAGATTAAAAGGAAAAAGAAAAAATTTAAAAAAAATGGAAAAAATAAGAAAGTGAAGAATAAAAATGGAGATAAAAATAAAGAAAAAATAAAGAAAAAAGTCAAGAATAAATGTAAAGGATAAAAGTAAAGAAAAATGTAAAGAATAGAAGTAAAGAATAAAAGAATAAAATGAAGAAAGGAAGGAGAAAAGTAAAGAATAAAAGTACAGAAAAAAGCAAAGAATAAAATAAAGAAAGAAGTGAAGGATAAAAGTAAAGAAAAATTAAAGAAAAAGTTAAAGAAAAAAGGAAAACATAAAGAAAAAAACCGAAACAGTAAGAATAAAGAGAAAAGAAAAAAGGAGAGAAGAAAATTAAAGAAAAAATTAAAGAATAAAAGTAAAATAAAAAGTTAAAAGAAAAAAGTAGAGAAAGGAGAAAAGTAAAGAATAAAAGCAAAGTAAAAGCAAAGTAAAG
>NW_015090950.1:26467-30297 GCF_001431845.1 Calidris pugnax | reverse complement strand
AGAAAAAGTAAAGGAAAAAGAAAATAAAAGTAAGGAAAAGGTAAAGAACAAAAATAAAGGAAAAAGTAAAGAAAAAAGTAAAGTAAAAAGTAAAACAAAAATAAACGAAAAAGGAAAGAATAAAAGTAAAGAAAAAAGTAAATTTAAATAAATAAATAAACAAACAAATAAAGTATTTCTATGTGTATCTAATGGTTCTCTCCACTGAGTAGGGAGAGCCCGGCAGCTACAGAGAAAGACATGGAACAAAATATAGAAAAATATATATATAAAAATAAACAAATATATAAATAGATCTAAAAAATATATAAAATATATATTTTATATTAAATATTTTTTTATCTACAGCTGTTCTCACCACCAATTATTGGTTCTTTCCACCCATTGTGGAGAGCCCAGGACACACAAGGAAAGGTGCCTCATGTAACAAAATAATAATAATAATAAATAATAATAGCTGCAAACTATAAAAAGGCATTTAGAATGTATATATAATATATTTTTTATATATATTTTCTATATAACCGTTCCCTCCACCCCCCAGCAGCTCCAGAGGAACAAGTCTCTCTCGTAACAACATCGATATTAAAATCTATATATTTTAAATATCTATTTATTAATGTATATTTATTGATAGGGACACTATTTAAAATGGGGAGAAAACCAGCAAAAGGCTGACCAGGATGATGATGTATTTTTGCCCTTTCTCGTTCATGTAGGCCCGGAACCCGGGGAGATCCTTGAACTTCTCTTTGTCGTAGGTGAAGTCCTTCTTGGCCTCCATGTAGTCGATGTCGGTGTGTTGCACGTCCTGGTGAAAAAGAACATGATTTTGGTTCAAAAATCCTCCGAAACAGGCAGAATTTTGAAAAAGAACAACACCCTTCTTCAAAATTTCACCAAAAGAAGAAGAATTTTGAAGGAGGAGAACAGTCCTCTTGAAAATTCCCCCGAAGGAAGAAGAATTTTGAAGAACGTCCTTCAAAATTTTGAAGAACGTCCTTCAAAATTCCAACAAAACAATTTTGAAAAAGAAGAACCTTCTTCAAAATTTCCCCCCCACAAGAAGAATTTCAAAAAACAGGAAGATTCTCCAGAATTCCCCCAAAAGAAGAAATATTTTGAATAATTACACTCTTCTCCAAAATTCCCCCCAGAGAAGAATTTGGAAGAACGTTCTTCAAAATTTCTCCCAAACGAGAAGAATTTTGAAGATTTTTCAAAACTTCACCCCAAAAGAGAATTTTGAAGAAGACTTCTGTTTGAAATTCCTCCCAAACAAGCAGAATTTTGGAAAAGGACAACATTCTTCTTCACATTTTTGCCAAAACAAGAAGAATTTTGAAGAACATGATTCAAAATTTCAACCCCAGAAGAAGAATTCTGAAGAAGAAAATTCTCCAAAATTCCTCCAAAACAAGAGGAATGTTGAAGAACAACAACATTCTTCTTCAAAATTCCCACTAACGCATTTTTGGCTGAAACAAATGCATTTTCAGCTGAAACGAATGGATTTTTGGCTGAAATGTATGAATTTTTGCCTGAAATGTATGAAGTTTTGCCTGAAATTAAGGAATTTTCAGCAGAAATGAAGGGATTTTTTTGACAAATGAAGGAATTTTCAGCGGAAACTAATTAATTTTTGGCCAGAAATATTAAAATTGAATAATTTCTTCCGGAAAAAAACAAATAAACCAATCAACCAACCGGGAGCAAAAGCCATTTGAAACAATTGGGTGCGGTCAACAAAAACGGGTGTCGTTGAAAAAATTGGGGGGTGGGGGAGGGGAAAATTCCCCATTTTTTTACTCACGTAGGGGAGCCCGATGGCGCGGTTCCGCTCCACGACGGCCTTCACCTCCTCCAGGGACCCGTAGTCGTAGCGGCTGAGGTGGAAGCCCAGCGACCAATAGGAAGGCATCACCGGCAACCCGATAAACTGGGGTTTCAAACCAAAATATCAACCTTTTTTTTTTCTTTTTTTTAGAATCCCCTTTGGAATTTTCAGAATTCCCCCTCGAATCCGAGATTTCAACTCAAGAGCATTTCCATTTTCTATATATTTTTTTATATAGGGATTTTTCTATGGCTTTACTTATTTGAATATTTGAAAAATCCGTATAAATGACCTAATTTTATAGATAAATTTTTAAATTTTAAAATTTTTTAAATTACATGATTATTGTAAAAAATTGCCCCCTCCTTCCTTTTTCTCCCAGCGCTCCCATTTATTTACTTTCTCACCTCAAAATAGGGCAAATTCTTCTATTTAATTTTATTATCTTCTATTTATTTTATTTATTTTATTATCTTTTTCTCAGGTTATTTATAGTCTCATTTTCAGGTATTTTCATTTACGGAGAATTTATTTTATCCTTTATTTAAACGATGGTTTTTTGGTAATTTCACCCCCCCGACCCAAAGAGCAGAGTTACCAGGAAGAGGCAAAATCACAAAAACAGAATTAACCTAAAAAAAATGTGTATTGATCAAAATGAGGGGAAACAGCATGAAAATTGGAATGGAAGGTAAAGTTTTTAGTTTAAAATTAAGATTTAAGGTACTGAAAGAGGTAAATTTCATGCTGTTTTAAATTTCTGATCTCCTTTTTTTTAAGACAGCATCGAAACACGTTTGGTCCCCAAAATTCCAACTAAAAGGGAAACTTTGGATTAATTTTGGATTATTTTTGGGCTAACTTTAGATTAACTTTGGACTAGTTTTGGGCTAACTTTGGATCAATTTTGGATTAATTTTTGAACTATCTTTGCATTAATTTTGGACTAATTTTGGGCTAACTTTGGGCTAACTTTAGATTAACCTTGGAGTAGTTTTTGACTAACTTTGGATCAATTTTGGATTAATTTTGGACTGACTTTGGACTAACTTTGGATGCACTTTGGACCAATATGAATTAGCTTTTTATTGATTTTGGATTAACTTTGGACTAACTTTGGATCAAGTTCGGATTAATTTTGGACTAACTTTGGATTAATTTCAGACTAATTTTCGATTAATTTTGGACTAATTTTGGACTCATTTTAAACTAACTTAGGGCCAATTTTGGACTAATTCTGGATTAATTTTGGACTAATTCTGGATTAATTTTGGACTAATTCTGGATTAATTTTGGACTCATTTTGGATTAATTTTGGACTCATTTTAAACTAACTTTGGACCAATTTTGGACTACTTTTGGATTCATTCTGGATTAATTCTGAATTCATTTTGGACTAGTTTGGGATTAATTTTAGGCTAACTTTGGATTAATATTGGACTAATTTTGGGTCAATAAAATAGTGTAGGGGAAGGAAAGAAAACTTTTTAAAAAGCACCCCAAAATATTGAGCGGGTGATTTTTGGAGCCACCAGAGGCCAAAATCTCCAAGGTTTTGGCCAAAGCAGGAGGAGCAAGAGGGGTCTTTGAGCCTCCGTGAGTTTGGGGGATCCCCCCCCCCATCCCCCACCTCGGGGTTGGGGTCCATCCCCTCCCCCCACGCACCTGCACGTACTCCTGCACCACTTGCTCGGGGGTGTCTCCCAAAAAGACGTAAAAATCCAGAATTCCACCGATTGTCCTGTAGGTGACGGCGGGGGCCGGCTGCAGGGAGAACTCTGCGAGCAAAAAATAACATACACACCCCCCCAAAAAAAAATAATCAAATTTGGGATATTTACCTACATCGCAAATAACCGCCGCGCCGAGAGGAAAAATGGAAAATTTGGGGGAGAGAAGAAAAAAAAAAAACAAGCAAAAATATCCAAAGAAACCCCAAAAGCGTTACCAGATTTTGTAACACGGGCAGGAAAATTTCATTTGTTTATTTTCT
>NW_015090950.1:21040-22097 GCF_001431845.1 Calidris pugnax | reverse complement strand
AAAACAAAGGAGAAAGTTAAAAAAAAGGGAAATAGGGGAAATCCGGTAAATAAATTTAAAAAGGGAAATACGAGGAAAAAGAAAATAATTTTTAAAAAAAGAAATAAAAGAAAAATAGATTTTTAAAAAAGAAATAAAAGAAAAAGAAAAAGAAAAAGAAAAAGAAAAGAAAAAGAAAATTTAAAAGGGAAATAAAAGAAAAGAAAAAGAAATTTTAAAAGGGAAATAAAAGAAAAGGGAAATAAATTTTAAAAAGGAAAATAAAAAGAAATTTTGAAAGAGAAATGAAAAGAAAAATAAATTTTGAAAAGGGAAATAAAAAAAAAAGAAAAGGAAAAAGAATTTTTAAAAGAAAAGAAAAGGAAAATAAATTTAAAAAGGGAAATAAAAGAAAATAAAAATAAATTTTAAAAGGGAAATAAAAAAAACCGGAAAAATAATTTTTAAAAGGAAAAAAAATAAATTTAAAAAAAAATAAAAGAAAAGGAAAATAAATAAATTTTTAAAAGGAAATAAAAGAAAAGAAAAATAAATTTTAAAAGGGAGATAAAAGAAAAAAATAAATTTAAAAAAGGGAAATAAAAGAAAATAAAAATAAATCTTAAAAAGGAAAAGAAAAGAAAAATACTTTTTAAAAAGGAAAAGAAAATAAAAACAAATTTAAAAAGGAAAACGAAATTTAAAAAATTAAATTTTTCAAAGGGAAATTAAAAAAAGGAAAAGGAAAATAAATATTTAAAAGGAAATAAAATAAAATAAAAATAAAGTAAGGAAAGGGAAATAAAAGAAAAGATAAGGAAAATAAATAAATTTAAGAAGGGAAATAAAAGAAAAGGAAAATAAATTTTAAAAGGGGAAATGGAAGAAAAGAAAAGGAATTTTTTTTTTTAAAAAAAAAGAAAGCAAAATAAAAAGAAAATAAAAAACGGAAATAAGAAAATAAAACGAAAAATAAATTTTAAAAGGGGAAATAAAAGAAAAGGAAAATAAATTTTAAAGAGGAAACTAAAATAAAAGAAAAATAAAACTTAAAGGGGGAAATAAACGAAAAGGAAAA
>NW_015090950.1:12402-21030 GCF_001431845.1 Calidris pugnax | reverse complement strand
TCTATTTCTTTTATTATTTATTTTAATTTAAATATTTATTATATAAATATATATTTATTTTAATTAATTTATTTAAATCTTCTATTTATTTCATTATTTTATTTATTTTATATATATTTATTTATACTTATTATAAATGAATATTAAATTTATGTATATAATTAAAAATACATAATATTTTATTTTAATATACATTTATTTTGTATTTATCATAGTTTTCTTACAATTGTATTAAATTATATATTTTAATATATAATAAATAATAAATTTAAATAAATAATATGTAATATAAATAAATATAATAAATATATAAAAATAATAAATATATAATATGTAATATATATCGAAACACATTAAATGAATAAATATAAAATTTTTTTCCACAGATATTTTCTATAAACAATATAAATTGATACACTAACTATGGTTTACATTTATCCAAATAACAATTTAAATAAGTATAAATCTACACGATCTAAACGAGTATAAATTTATCTCAATAATACCCTAAATAAGTATCAATGTATATAATCTAAGCATAAATTTATATCATTAATCGTCCAAAGTATAAATTTATATGATCTAAATAAGTATAAATTCGTCTAAATAATAGAATATGGAAATATTGTCTAGGTTAGAAATATTTTCTATAAATCATAATTTATATAATAATTATATCATTATAATATAACATATTTAAGCAATAAATGCGAATTATAAATAAACTCACAGCATAATATATTCTATAATCCTAGAATATACTTTATGTTATAAAAGTGAAAATATAATTTGTAAACCAAAGATATAAATTTAATTAAATATAAAAATATCAAATCCTATCTTCAACGTGAATATTAAATTATTAATCAAGGATTTAATGCTCATCTTAAATGATACCCCTTAATATTAAAGTCTAATTTAATGACTTAATGCTTATTATCGCTTTCATAATAAAGATTAATTATCTCTTTAATACTAGAGATATTTAAATAATTAAATAATTAACTAGAAGTTAATAATTAACCTCCCTCCCCGGCTCCGGGACATTAATTAAAGATTAACCCGACGGAGCCTCTGCCCCCGGGTGACCTTTGATCCCGCTTTTCTTGGCCAAATCCCAGAAAATGTTGTTTTATGACGGGTTTTGTTGGAAAACTGAAATAATTCCTTTTTTTTTTTTCCCAAAATCCCAAGCTCCTTTTTTGCCCGAGACTCGATTTGCTCCGATATCGTGATGTTACGGCCCAATAAAGGTTCTACTTCCCGATGAGCTCATTTTTGGGGGGAATTTTAACATCTGACATCACGCCAGGACAAAAAAAAAAAAGTTATTTTCCCGAATTTTAAAATGTCAAAATTTCAAAATATCCAAATGTCAATTTTTCCAACTTTCAAATTTTCCACATTGCCAATTTCCCGACTTTTTAAATATCCAAATTTCAATTTTTCCACTTTTCCACATTTCAATTTTTCCAAATTTCAAATTTGGAAATTTGAAATGTGTGAAATTGGTGATTCTAGTCACCAAAAAAATATTTTTAAAATTGGTGGTTGAAAACTGGTTGAAAAACCCTTTTCTGGTATAAACGAGGTAATTTCTTTTTGTTACTAAATGGGAATAATTTATTCCCATGAGGAATTTATTCCCCTCCCCCCCATTTTTTTTTTGTATGAAATGGGAGGAATTAAAACTCCCGACAAACAAAATTGTGGTATTTTTGCTTTTTTTGCTGATTTTTGCAGACCTTGGTGGCGAGTTGGTCGGGGATGCAGTCGATGCGCTGCTCCACCTTCAGAGTGGGGCAAGTTGGGGAGAATTCTGGGGAAAAGAGAGAAACGGGGAAAGGTCAGCTCTGAAATTTCAAATATTCGCATTTTTATTAATATTTTAACGTCTTTATAACCATTTTTCCCAAATTGTTACCCCTGGATTAATATTTATTTATATATTTTAAATTAACTTTATCTCTATATTAAATATATAATATTATATATTATATATTCAATGATTTATTAAATATTTCTTTATTACATGGAAATATAACTTGGTTATTACATATTTATATGCCATTTTATCCAAAAATATATCTTTTAAATATATTTTGGTATTATACATTATAGCATAGCATATTTTTAGAAATAGTTAATTTTTTTATTACAATATCATTTCTATTTTGAACATGTCTATTTGAAATATTTCGAGGAATTTTTAGATATTTTATAATATTTCTAGAATTTAAAATATATTTTAAAAATAGGTTTAAATAAAATAAAATAAAATAATAAAAAAGAAATATAAAAAACTGTTACAAATAAACTTTTTTAAAACACGTCTATTTGAAATATTTATAGACATTTTTAGATATTTTAAAAATATTTCTAGTTTTTATATATTTTAAAAATTGGTTTCAATAAAATAAAAAAGACAAAAGTAAATATAAGGAATAAACTTTTTTAAGCATGGCTATTTAAAATATTTCTAGAAATTTTTAAATATTTTTAAATATTGCTAGAAATTTTTAAATATTTAAAATATTGCTAGAAATTTTTATATATTTAAATATTTTTTTAAAGAAATTGTAATATTTTTAAAAACAAGTTTAAATAAAATAAAATTTAAAAAGAAAAAAAAGAAATATAAATAAACTTTTCTTTTTTTAATCGGACGGATCCCAAAATCTCCCGGCAGGAAAATTTCGAGGCGAAATCGATCGCTTACGGTCGTCAGGGTTTTGGGCGGGGGGCGGGGCCTTCCTGGTGGCCAGGACCCCGATGAGGGCACAGGCCACGGCCACCACCAGGCAGAAGAGGACGATGAGGGTGATTTCCAAACCGCTGAATTTCCTCTTCTTCCCCATCTTCGGCCCCGTCGTGGAAGGAAACCAAAAAAAACGACAATTTTGGGGTTAAATTCCGGAAATTATTCCAGTCTTAAATCACATCCCCTCCCTCGTTACCTCAATGGGCCAAGGGGAATAATTCTCACATTCTTACTTTTCTTACAATTCATAGAATTCTATGATTCTACATTCGGAATATTTCTTATATTCTGAATAATTATTCTATTATTTGGAATAATTCTTATCCTCTAAATAATTCTTATATTTGGAAAAAAATCTGATATTTGGAATAATTCTTATATCTGGAATAATTCTTATATTTGGAATAATTCTTAGATT
Organism: Calidris pugnax; assembly: GCF_001431845.1. NCBI lineage: Eukaryota > Metazoa > Chordata > Aves > Charadriiformes > Scolopacidae > Calidris > Calidris pugnax. The sequence continues at coordinate 17,851 of NW_015090950.1, read as the reverse complement.
AAAAATAATTCTTAGATTCCGAGTAAAAATCTGATATTTGGAATAATTCTTATATTTGGAATAATTTTTAGATTCGAAATAATTCTTAGATTCTGAGTAATTCTTATACTCTAAATCATTCTTATATTCGGAATAATTCTGATATTGGGAATAATTTTTATATTTGTGTAATTCTCATATTCAGATTGATTCTTATGTTTGGAAAAATTCTTCTATTTGGATTAACTTTTGTATTCTGAATAATTCTTATATTATTTGGAATAATTCTTAGATTCAAAATTTGGATCCTGAATAATTCTTATACTGTAATTCTTTTATTTGGAATAATTCTGATATTTAGAATAATTCTGATACTTGGAATACTTCTTATATTTGTAATAATTCTTACGTTCAGATTAATTCTTGTATTTTGAAAAATTCTTCTATTTGGAAAAATTCTTCTATTCGGATTAATTTTTATATTCTGAATAATTCTTATATTATTTGGAATAATTCTTACTAATATTCTTATCATTACAGAATGCTATAATTTATTACATCCCGATTAAATACATTCTACTTTATTATTTAAAAAGGGGGGGGAGGGTTTTTCTGCAAACAACCCCAAAATTCCATTTTCCCCTCTTTTATTCCCAAGCGCTTGGGAACGATTTGGGGGGGAAATTTGAGGAGAAATGTGGGGGAATCCCAAATTCGGGAAATAAATCCAGGAAATAATAATTTTGGGGGGATGGAGGGGGAAATCTGGAACTTTCTGCTGGAAAAATTTGTCTTTTTCTTTCTCTGCTTTTTTTTTCAAGGGGAGAGGGCAAAAAATTCCTATTAAAAAAAAGGAGGATTTGGTAAATAAAGAGACCCACGTACCTCGGGGCCTCCTTTTCTGCTTCCTCGTCCCGCTGTTTGCGCCCGGCTCCAAATCCCGGGATTTATGGGGAGTCGTTATCGGCCGGGAGGGGCCCCGCCCGAGGAGCTCGGCCAATGGCGGCCGCCCCTTTGGAGTGGCTGTTTTTTTTTTAAAAAAAAATTTATTATTTATTTAATTAAAAGGAGAAAAAAAAAAAAAAAAAAAAAAAAAAAAATTTTTTTTTTTTTTTTTTAAAAAAAAAAAAAAAAAAAAAAAAAAAGGGAATTTATAGCTTGTTTTTTGCTGATTTGGCAGATTCTTCCATCACGAGGAGGCGGCGATTCCCCGCTCCCACCCTCTGTCATTCTCGATTGCGGCAGCGAAAATTGGGGGAGGATTGTGAAATCGAGTGAAAATTGAAGGTATTTTCTTGGAATTAAGAGCCCGTCGCTGGAAATAATGGGAAGAAAAAAAAAAAGAAGGCATTCCAGCAAAATCCTGGAAAGGGAGAAATTCGCTTTCCAGCAGCAAACTCCACCCCCCACAACCCAAACCAGCCACTCCCAGCCACGGGGCCCACCCCCAAAATCTGCCTCTTCTACACCAAAATCTTGAATTCCCCGGGGAGGGAAATTCCAAAGGGGGGGAAATTTAAAAAATTAATAAATTAAAATTCAAAATATTTTTAAAAATCCTGTCGCTAAAATCAATTCCGATCGAAAAGATAAATTCAGAAATTCCACCCCCCTCCCCCTCCTGAAAAAAGCAGAGAAAGGAAAAGAGAAAGTTTTTCGGCGGCTCCGCCCTCACCTGGGTGGGGGGGGAAAGGGGAGGGGCGGGTACTTTCGGGGTTCTTCTTTTTTGCCTTTTTTCTCTTAAAAGCGGCGAAGTCGGAGGCTCCTCCTCGTGCAAAGAAGCTCCTCCCCCAACCAGGTTCTCACCCGCTTAATTACCGCACATTTTCGGCTTAATTAACGAATTACGGAAGTTTCGTGCCGACAGCGGGGAAAACTTTGGGGTTCGGTTTTGGTTTTGGTTTTTTTTTTTACTTTATTTGTTTTTTATTTCTTTGCCGCGTGGATGAATTGGAGCCCCACCAAGTGGGTTGGGCCTGAAGAAGGCTCCGTCCCATCAGGAGTTTTGAGGTGGAACCTGGGAGTTTTCCTTCTTACGCTAAAAAAATGTTGAATTTTGTCAATCTGGAAATGATTGCAATGGGATGATCGAATTCCCGTGGAAAAGCAACAAAAATTGTTCAAAAATTCATTCCCAAAGTTGCTGTTGCCGCGTGGATGAATTGGAGCCCCACCAAGTGGGTTGGGCCTGAAGAAGGCTCCGTCCCATCAGGAGTTTTGAGGTGGAACCTGGGAGTTTTCCTTCTTACGCTAAAAAAATGTTGAATTTTGTCAATCTGGAAATGATTGCAATGGGATGATCGAATTCCCGTGGAAAAGCAACAAAAATTGTTCAAAAATTCATTCCCAAAGTTGCTGCAGGAGAACGAAGCTGTTGGAGGCTCCGGCCGAGGGTGCCTGGACAGAGGTGGGAAGAGAGGGGTCAACGTGGGTTCACCAAGAAATCGTGGATTCACCAAGAGGAAAGAATGGATTCTCCAAGAAATTATGGATTTTTCCAAGAGGAAATAATGGATTCACCAAGGAGAGATCATGGATTCACCAAGAAATCATGGATTCACCAAGAGATCATGGAGTCATCAAGGGGAGATCATAGATTCTCCTAGAAATCATGGATTCTCCAAGAAATCATGGATTCACCATGAAATCACGAAGTCATCAAGGGGAGATAATCGATTATCCAAGGGGACATTAAGGATTCCACAAGAAATCATGGATTCGCCAAGGGGAGATCATGGATTCGCCAAGGGGACATCATGGATTCACGACAAAATCATGGCGTGGTCAAGGAGGAATCACGGATTCACCACAAAATTGTGGATTCACCAAGGGACAGTCACAGATTCACCAAGAAATCATGGAGTCATCAAGGGGAGCTCATGGTTTCACCAAGGGGACAACACACTTGACCACTCCGATAGTCTTCTACGACGGCCTGACGGGCTGGGTGGATGAGGAGATGGGGTGGACCCTCAGCACCTTCTGGGAGGGGTGTGTGACACACCAGGAGGCTGGGCCACCATCCGGAGAGACCTGGCCAAGATGGAGAGTTGTGGGGAGAAGAACCTCATGAAGTTCCACCAAGGGCAAGTGTAGGGCCCTGCATGTGGGGAGGAACCACCCCATGGACCAGGACAGGTTGAGGGTGACCTGCTGGAGAGTAGGAGGGAGAGAGAAAAGGGAGTCCTGTGGGTTGCCCATGAGCCACCAATGTGCCCTTGTGGCCAAGAAGGCCAATGGTCTCCTGGGGTGGCCAGTGGGTGGAGGGAGGTCCATCCTCCCCCTCTGCTCTGCCCTGGGGAGGCCCCGTCTGGAGACTGGGACCAGTTCTGGGCTCCCCAGTTCCAGAAGGACAGGGAACTGGTGGAGAGGGTCCGGTGGAGGTTGTGAGGATGATGAGGGGCTGAAGCTTCTCTGGAATGAGGGACCTGGGGCTGTTCAGCTGCAGAAGAAAAGGCTGAGGGGGGACCTCAAAGTGGGGGTGTCAAGAGGATGGGACCAGCCTCTTCCCAGCGGTGCCCAGTGATGGGACAAGGGGCAACGGGGACAAACTGGGACACGGAAAGTTCCACCTCAACCAGTTCCACCTCAACGTGAGGAGGAACCTCTTGACCACCTGAGGAGGAACCTCTTGACCATGAGGGTGGCAGAGCCCTGGGAGAGGCCACCAGAGGGGGTGGGGGCTCCTTCTCTGGAGACCTTCAACCTCCACCTGGATGGGACCCTGTGGGACCTGCTCTGGAGGGGGTGAGGGTGGGCCTGGGTGGTCTCCAGAGCTCCCTCCCAACCCCCACCATCCTGGCATTTAAAAATGGGACACAATCCCCTCAAAATCGGACTTTCTGGGGGCCGGCTGCTCGGTGGTTTTGAGGCCAAGAACACGTCGCTTTGGGTGGCGACCACGTTCCCACCCAACCCCCGGCTGGGCTGGAGGGAAGAAGAACTTTGGCAGGTCGGGGGGGTGGGGAGAAGGCCATGTCCCAGGGCTGTAAAGATAACAGTCGCCGCTGGAGATGCCGAGGTCGCAGGAGGACACGTGCCACGACACCAGAGCGTGGACTTTTTTATGACCGTGCGTGGGGATTCAAAATAAATAGTAATTCACTTTTTTTTTAATCACCAGCGAAAGTACAAAGAGAAACCGGGGCGGAGTCAAGGGGTCGGGGTGGTTTCAACCGTGACCAGGAGCGTGGAGAAGGTGCTCGTAGAATCGTCCCGGTTGGGAGGGACCTTCCAGATCCTGGAGTCCAACCCAACACCGACCAAGCCACTGTGAAACCACGTCCCTCAGCACCATGTCAACCTGGCTTTGGGACACCTCCAGGGATGGCGACTCCACCACCTCCCTGGGCAGCCTCTTCCAAGGCTTCACAACCCTTTCCGTGGAAAAGTTGTTCCCAATCTCCATCCTCAACCTCCCCTAGTGCAACTCGAGGTGGTTTCCTCTTGTTCCTTGGGAGAAGAGACCGACCCCCCCTTGCTACACCCTCCTTTGAGGGGGTTGGAGAGAGCGAGAAGGTCTCCCCTCAGCCTCCTTTTCTCCAGGCTGAACACCCCCAGCTCCCTCAGATGCTCCTCAGAAGTTCTCCAGACCCTTCTCCTTGGGCTCCAGACCCTTCTCCCTCTTCTCCAGACCCTTCTTCTTCTCCAGACCCTTCTCCTTCTTCTTCAGACCCTTCTCCTTCTTCTCCAGACCCTTCTCCTTGGGCTCCAGGCCCTTCTCCCTCTTCTCCAGGCCCTTCTCCCTCTTCTCCAGGCCCTTCTGGTTGGTCTGGAGAAGAAGAAAGGTGTTAAGAAGAAGGAGAAAGGTCTGGAGAACTTCTGAGGAGCAGCTGGGTGCTACTGGTGGTTGGGCTACTGGTGAGGGTTTGAGCTACTGGTGCGGAGTTGGGCTACTGGTGAGCCCTTGGGCTACTGGTGAGTGGTTGGGTACTGGCATTTGGGCTACTGGTGAGGGCTTGAGCTACTGGTGGTTGGGCTACTGGTGAGGCGTTGGGTACTGGCATTTGGGCTACTGGTGAGGGCTTGAGCTACTGGTGGTTGGGCTACTGGTGAGTCCTTGGGCTACTGGTGAGTGGTTGGGTACTGGTGAACCCTTGGGCTTCTGGGGACCAGTTGGGCTACTGGTGGTTGGGCTACTGGTGAGTGGTGGGCTACTGGTGGTTGGGCTACTGGTGAGCAGCTGGCTACTGAGGAGCTTTGGTAGGACCTCGGGATGGGGCAGGGGGGAGGAGCGTGTGGAACGTGTCCCTCGTGGACCTTCTCGGGTCCCCAAAGGGGGTAATAATTAAAGGGAGAAGCGATAAAAACCCAATTAAAGCCGCGATAATGAGCTCGAGGACGGGGGACCAAAGGTCCCGGGTGATTAACGGGTGGGTCAGGAGGAACCTTCTAGGGAGAAGGTCAACCTGAAACTTCCAGAAGGAGGAGGAACCCAGAGGATTTTGGGGGGGGGGGGGGGGGGGGCGGG
>NW_015090950.1:9533-11762 GCF_001431845.1 Calidris pugnax | reverse complement strand
ACACCCACCCCACCCACCCCCCAAGTTTGGGATCTGGGGCTGGGACACCAAAAAAGCGTTAACAGACCCTCAAAACTCTGCTTTTTCACCCCCAAAACAGCCCTCGGAGCCTCAAGACACCCAGAGCCGTTCCCCAGTCCTCCCAGTTTCTGGCCAGGACTGGGATCTCCCCTCCCCAAAAAAAAGGGAGGATGGAGGAAGGGGGTGTAGTGTCCCCCCCCAAACTGGGCCGCCAGGACCTAGGGCTGTGTTTTGGGGCAGAAACCCTCAATTTTACCAACTCTGGGAAAACAGGATTAACGCCTGGTCTGGGGTGAAACGGGGAAGTCCCTCATCCTCCCAGTATACCAATAAAAAACCCACCTTCTTCCCAGTATACCAGTTAAAAGCCCATCTTCCTCCCAGTATACCAGTAAAAAAACCACTTTCTTCCCAGTATACCAGTTAAAAACCCACCCTTCTTCCCAGTATACCAGTTAAAAGCCATCTTCCTCCCAGTATACCAGTAAAAAAACCACTTTCTTCCCAGTATACCAGTTAAAAACCCACCTTCCTACTAGTTTACCAGTTAAAAACCCATCTTCCTCCCAGTACACCAGTAAAAACCCACCTTCTTCCCAGCATACCAGTTAAAAACCCATCTTCCTCCCAGTATACCAGTAAAAAACTCACCTTCCTACCAGTATACCAGTAAAAAACCCATCTTCCTCCCAGTACACCAGTAAAAACACGTTTCTCCCAGTATACCAGTTAAAAGCCCATCTTCCTCCCAGTACACCAGTAAAAAACCCACCTTCCTCCCAGTACACCAGTAAAAAACCCATCTTCCTCCCAGTACACCAGTAAAAACACGTTTCTCCCAGTATACCAGTTAAAAGCCCATCTTCCTCCCAGTACACCAGTAAAAAACCCACCTTCCTCCCAGTACACCAGTAAAAAACCCATCTTCCTCCCAGTACACCAGTTAAAAGCCCACCTCCGTCCCAGTTCACTCCTCTCCTCCCAGTACTTCATGAGGGCCTTCCTCCCACCCCCCATCTTCCCAGCAGACCCCCTTCCCCCCACCCTCATGGCCGAGTGTCCGGGGCTCAGGGCCAGGGTCTCCAGACATGGTGGGGCGGCCCTGGCAGCCCCTGGCCTTCCCTCGGTGCCTCTTCCTCCTCCTCTTCCTCCTCCTCGGTGTACCAGTTAAAAGCCCACCTCCGTCCCAGTTCACTCCTCTCCTCCCAGTACTTCATGAGGGCCTTCCTCCCAGTAGAACCAGCTCAAGAGCCCACCTTCCCCCCCCAGTATAGACCAGTGTCCCCCCCCAGTATAGACCAGTACCCCCATCTTCCCCACCCCCCATCTTCCCAGTTGGGGGGAGGAGGACGCGCAGACCCCCTTGCCCCCACCCTCATGGCCGAGTGTCCGGGGCTCAGGGCCAGGGTCTCCAGACATGGTGGGGCGGCCCTGGCAGCCCCTGGCCTTCCCTCGGTGCCTCTTCCTCCTCCTCTTCCTCCTCCTCGGTGCAGCGTCGCCGTGAGTCCTCGTGGCCGCCATCGGGGCCGCTGGGCCGGGATCCCGGGCTGGGCCCGCAACTAGGCCTGAAAGTAGGCCCGAAACCAGGCCCCAGACTGGGCCCGTAACCGTGGTAACCGGGGCAACAGGCGCCGTCACCGTGGCAACCGGGGCCATCACCAAGGCCGCAGTTGGGCCTGTGAGTAGGCCCCAGACTAGGCCCCGGAGTAGGCCCGAAGCGGTGGTAACCGGGCCCGTAACCGTGGCAACCAGGACACCTGGACCCGTCACCGTGGCAACCGGGACTGTTGCCGGGGCAACCGCACCTGTCGCCATGGCAACCGGGCCTGTCACCGGGGCCGTCACCCAGGCCGCAGCGAGTAGGCCCCAAACTAGGCCCGAAGTGATGGTAACTGGGCCTGTAACCGTGGTAACCGGGGCAACCAGGCCCCCCCGGCAATGCAGGCGCTGGTCCATGGCGACCGGGGGGTCCGGGGGTGTCGGTGGCGAGTTGGGGGCAGGAGGTGGTGGCCGCCGGGGGGCCCGGTTGTGTCGGGATGGCCTGCAGGAAGCGGGCGGCGCGGGCCAGGCATTCCCGGTAGCCGCTGCGGTAACGGCGCAGGAAAAGCTCCTCCGTCCCCCGGGGCTCTGTGCCGAAGAGAAAACGGGGTGACCACCCCTCCCCCCAGCCCCCACACGGGGGGGGAATTTGGGGTTTGGGGGGGGGAA
>NW_015090950.1:4955-8767 GCF_001431845.1 Calidris pugnax | reverse complement strand
GAGCTCAATAGTGTCACGATAGAGCACCCCACTCGTGCCTCGATAGACCCCCAAATGTCACAATAGAGCCCCAACAGAGCTCCCCAACAGCGTCACGATAAAGCCCTGATAGTGTTGTGATAGAGCTGGGAGTGTCGCGATAGTGTCACAGTAGAGCCCTGAAAGCGTCGTGACAGTGTCCTGATAGAGCTCCCCAATAGTGTCACGATAGAGCCCCAATAGTGTCACGATAGACCCCCAAGTGTCGTGATAGAGCCCCCCCCGTAGTGTCCCGAGAGCCCCCTAATAGTGTCACGATAGAGCCCCAATAATGTCACGATAGAGCTCCCTGATGGTGTCCCCATAGCGTCATGATAGTGTCGCGATAGAGCCCCGTTAATGTCTCGATAGACCCTCAAGTATCACGATAGAGCCCCGATACCGCCATGATAGTGTCACGATAGAGCCCTGATAGTGTCACGATAGACCCCCAAGTGTCACAACAGAGCCCCCAAGTATCACAATAGTGCCCCAATAGAGCCCCCCAGTAGCGTTTTGATAGACCCCCAACTGTCGTGATAGAACCCCAATACTGTCGTGATAGAGCCCTGGCAGTGTCACGATAGTGTCGCGATAGTGCCCCAGGGGCCCGTAGACGGCTCAGGCAGCGGTGACAGTCGTGATAGTCACGGGAAGAGCCGTGACAGTCGTGACAGAGCTGCGATAGTCGTGACGGAACCACGATAGTCGTGACAGAACCACGATAGTCGCGATAGAGGTGTGATAGAGCCGTGGTAGTCGCGATAGACCAGCGATAGAGTTGTGATAGGGGCACGATAGTCGTGATAGAGGCATGATAGAGGCACAACAGAGTCACGATAGGGGCATGAGAGTCGTGATAGAGGTGTGATAGTCACGATAGAGGTGCGATAGGGGCTTGATAGAGGCGTGATAGTCGTGATAGAGGTGTGATAGTCGTGATAGAGGTGTGATAGGGGCACAATAGTCGTGATAAAGCCGTGATAGAGGCTTGATAGAGCTGCAATAGGGGCACAGTAGTCGTGATAGGGGCGTGATAGTCACGATAGAGGCACGATAGTCACGATAGAGTTGTGATAGGGGCATGATAGTCGTGATAGAGCCACGATAAAGGTGTGATAGTTGTGACAGAGCTGTGATAGTCATGACAGAGCCGTGATAGAGCCACGATAGGAGTGCAATAGTCATGATAGAGTCGTGTTAGAGGTGTGATAGTCGTGATAGAGGCACGATAGTCACGATAGAGTCGCGATAGAGCTGTGATAGAGGCACGATAGTCATGATAGAGGTGCAATAGTCACGATAGAGGCACAATAGAGGCGTGATAGTCATGATAGAGGCACAATAGAGGCGTGATAGGGGCACGATAGAGTGGCGATAGGGGCACGATAGTCGTGATAAAGCTGTGATAGGAGTGCAATAGTCACAACAGAGTCGTGATAGAGGTGTGATAGAGGCACGATAGTGGTGATAGGGGCACGATAGTCACGATAGAGTCGTGATAGAGGCATGATAGTCGTGATAGAGGCACGATAGAGGTGCGATAGTCATGATAGAGCCGCGATAGGGGTGCAATAGTCACAACAGAGTCGTGATAGAGGTGTGATACTTGTGATAGGGGCATGATAGAGTCGTGATAGGGGCACGATAGTCACGATAGAGTTGTGATAGAGGTGCAATAGTCACGATAGAGGCGTGATAGAGGTGTGATAGTCGTGATAGAGCTGTGATAGAGGCACGATAGTCGTGATAGAGCTGTGATAGGGGCACGATAGTCGCGATAGGGGCACGATAGAGGTGTGATAGTCGTGATAGAGCTGTGATAGGGGCACGATAGTCGCGATAGGGGCACGATAGGGGCACGATAGTCGCGACAGTCGTGATAGCGGTGACGGGGCCTCACCTCGTCGCGGGTGACGAGCAGCAGCAGGAGCCGGAGCCGGTCGAGGCTTCGGTTCATCCGGTCGCGGCGACGCTTCTCCATCAGCGGCTTCAGGAGCTGCCGGGGCCAGACTGGGTCAGACTGGGACGGACTGGGACGGACTGGGATGGACTGGAGCCAAACTGGGATGGATTGGAGCCAAACTGGGACAGACTGGGACGGACTGGAGCCAAACTGGGACGGACTGGGGCCAAACTGGGACGGACTGGGGCCAAACTGGGACGGACTGGGGCCAAACTGGAGCCAAACTGGGGCAGACTGGGAGAGTATGGGGCCAGACTGGGGCAGACTGGGATGGATTGGAGCCAAACTGGGACAGACTGGGATGGACTGGGATGGATTGAAGCCAAACTGGGACAGACTGGGACGGACTGGGACGGACTGGAGCCAAACTGGGATGGACTGGGACGGACTGGGAATGATTGGAGCCAAACTGGGACGGACTGGAGTTAAACTGGGACAGACTGGGATGGACTGGGACGTATTGGAGCCAAACTGGGACAGACTGGGACGGACTGGGAGAGTATGAGGCCAGACTGGGATGGACTGGGATGGATTGGAGCCAAACTGGGACGGACTGGAGCCAAACTGGGACGGACTGGGATGGACTGTAGCCAAACTGGGACAGACTGGGATGGACTGGGACAGACGAGAGCCAAACTGGGATGGACTGGGACAGATTAGAGCCAGACTGGGACAGACTGGGAGAGTATGGGGCCAGACTGGGTCAGACTGGGATGGACTGGAGCCAAACTGGGACGGACTGGGGCAGACTGGGAGAGATTGGAGCCAGACTGGGACGGACTGGAGCCAAACTGGGGCAGACTGGGATGGACTGGGATGGACGGGAGCCAAACTGGGACAGACTGGAGCCAAACTGGGACAGACTGGGATGGATTGGAGCCAAACTGGGACGGACTGGAGCAGACTGGGATGGACTGGAGCCAAACTGGGATGGACTGGGGGAGTATGGGGCCAGACTGGGTCAGACTGGAGCAGACTGGGACAGATTGGAGCCAGACTGGGACAGACTGGGATGGACTGGAGCCAAACTGGGGCAGACTGGGATGGACTGGGACAGATTGGAGCCAAATTGGGACAGACTGGAGCCAAACTGGGGTGGACTGGGACGGATTGGAGCCAGACTGGGACGGATTGGAGCCAGACTGGGACGGACTGGGATGGACTGGAGCCAAACTGGGACGGACTGGAGCCAAACTGGGACGGACTGGGAGAGTATGGGGCCAGACTGGGCTGGACTGGAGCCAAACTGGGGCAGACTGGGAGAGTATGGGGGAATATGGGGCCAGACTGGGACGGACTGGGACAGATTGGAGCCAAACTGGGGGAGCACTGGGTCAAACTGGGCCAAACTGGGCTGGGAGCAAATGAGCTGGGGACAAACTGGGATGAATTGGGCCAACTGGGTCCAAACCAGTTAAACCCCAAACTGGGATGGACTGGGATGAACTGGGCCAAGCCTGAACTGGGATAAACTGGGATGAAGGATGAACTGGGCCAAGCTCAAACTGGGCTGGACTGGGCTGGACTGGTCCAAGCCTGAACTGGGATGAACTGGGATGGACTGGGTCAAGCCCAAACTGGGATGAACTGGTCCAAGCCTGAACTGGGATAAACTGGGCTGAACTGGGATGGACTGGGCTAAACTGGGATGGACTGGGTCAAGCCTGAACTGGGATGAACTGGGCTAAACTAGGCAGAACTGGGCCAAGCCCAAACTGGGCAGAACTGGGCTGAACTGGGCTGAACTGGTCCAACACCCAACTGGGATAAACTGGGCTGAACTGGTCCAAACTGGTGGGAAGCCATGGTGTCCTGGGGGGGGCTCATG
>NW_015090950.1:0-1168 GCF_001431845.1 Calidris pugnax | reverse complement strand
CAGTCCCTGCACGTGCCCAGCGCCACCCCCACCCCCCTTCCCAGTTCATCCCAGTTCATACCAGTGACCCTCCCAGTTCATCCCAGTTCATCCCAGTTCATCCCAGTGCCCCTCCCAGTTCAGCCCTGTTCAGCCCAGTTGATCCCAGTTCATCCCAGTGCCCCTCCCAGTTCAGCCCAGTTCAGCCCAGTTGATCCCAGTTCAGCCCAGTGCCCCTCCCAGTTCAGCCCAGTTCAGCCCAGTTGATCCCAGTTCAGCCCAGTGCCCCTCCCAGTTCATCCCAGTTCATCCCACTGCTCCCTCCAGTGCTCCCAGTTCATCCCAGTTCATCCCAATGACCCTCCCAGTTCATCCCAGTGCTCCCTTCACTGTTCCCAGTTCATCCCAGTGCCCACCCTCAGGGCTCCCAGTTCATCCCAGTGCTCTTCCCAGTTCATCCCAGTGCTCCCAGTGCCCCTCCCAGGGCTCCCAGTTCATCCCAGTTCATCCCAGTGCTCCCTCCAGTGCTCCCAGTTCATTCCAGTGCCCACCCTCAGTGCTCCCAGTTCATCCCAGTGCCCACTCCAGTACTCCCAGTTGATCCCAGTTCATCCAGGTGCTCCCTCCAGTGCTCCCAGTTCATCCCACTGCTCCCAGTCACTCCCCCAGTGCTCCCAGTTCATCCCAGTGCCCACCGCAGTGCTCCCAGTTCATCCCAATTATCCCAGTTCATCCCAGTTCATCCGTCCCAGTGCACTCAGTTCATCCCCGTGCCCCTCCCAGTTCATCCCAGTGCTTCCAGTTCAGCCCAGTGCCCACCCCAGTGCTCCCAGTCCATCCCAGTTCTCCCAGTTCATCCCAGTGCCCCCTCCAGTTCATCCCAGTACCCCTTCCAGTGCTCCCAGTTCATCTCAGTGCCCACTCCAGTACTCCCAGTTGATCCCAGTTGATCCCAGTGCTCCCTCCAGTGCTCCCAGTGACCCCCACAGTGGCTCTCCCTAGTGCTCCTCGTGCCCTCCCAGTTCATCCCAGTGCTCCCAGTGCCCCCTCCAGTGCTCCCAGTTCATCCCAGTGACCCTCCCAGTTCATCCCAGTGACCCTCCCAGTGCTCCCAGTTCATCCCAGTGCCCACCCTCAGTGCTCCCAATTCATCCCAGTTAATCCCAGTGACCCTCCCAGTGCTCCCAGT
>NW_015090949.1:74441-78509 GCF_001431845.1 Calidris pugnax | reverse complement strand
CTTTCCAGCATATTGCCATATTTCCCCATATATATATATACACACACAAAATATATGTGCGTGTCTCTCTCTCTCTTTAAATATAAGGTCGCCAAGCAGAGAAGCTTAGAACCAAGTCTACTTTTGACCCTCTCAAAGTACTTTAGGTTTCCCAATGAGGAGGTTTATCCCAAATCCTACATCTCTTTCAATTCTATGTCCTTTCTCTTCTATAGAAAACTTCACATGAAGTATGCTTTCTGCTGCTGTGGTTTCAGAAATCATCTTAGAAGTTAAAACAAAGCTCATGACATTGTTCCTCCTTTGATTTGTGTCATTTTCTGAATCACAAATGCTGTATATGCCTGCAGTCTTCTGATCTGTGGGGTCCTTTTGGACACAACTACATTCAAAAAAAGGAAGTGCTGTTTAGCCACCTTAGAACCTGGCACTCATTGGCAAAGTAGCCAACTTTCTCCCAGTTCCCTTGTGAATGCTGAGGTGTTGAGCTGAGTGAAAAGTTCCTCCTGGGCCTGTGAGCCTATAGCCAACCTCTGCAACTGCCTCCCCTTTCCAGCATATTGCCATATTTCCCCATATGTATATATACACACACAAAATATATGTGTGTGTCTCGCTCTCTCTTTAAATATAAGGTCACCAAACAGAGAAGCTTAGAACCAAGTCTACTTTTGACCCTCTCAAAGTACTTTAGGTTTCCCAATGAGGAGGTTTATCCCAAATCCTACATCTCTTTCAATTCTATGTCCTTTCTCTTCTATAGAAAACTTCACATGAAGTATGCTTTCTGCTGCTGTGGTTTCAGAAATCATCTTAGAAGTTGAAACAAAGCTCATGACATTGTTCCTCCTTTGATTTGTGTCATTTTCTGAATCACAAATGCTGTATATGCCTGCAGTCTTCTGATCTGTGGGGTCCTTTTGGACACAACTACATTCAAAAAAAGGAAGTGCTGTTTAGCCACCTTAGAACCTGGCTGATCCACTTAATTCTACTTCCATGAAATATTAAATATAGTTCATTTTAAAAAATGCAGGTTGGTTTCTGGCAACAATTACACTAAGTGTTCTAGGAGCCTCAGGCATCATCATCGTAATCTGGTGGAGTTATGAACAGAAAAAGCAAGGTAAGATATTAGTGGAATTCTCTTGCATTTCATAGTACCTTCCTACCAAACAAGAATACAGTGATCAGCCACTGTCAGCAAGGCCCATGCCCTCAAGCATCAAAGCCATCCACGGCAGACATGACAGAGGGCTGACAGCAGCCTCGTGCCCTTCTGGAACATGAGCTGGAGGCCAAGTGCAATACTCAGGGAACCCATGACAGGAGGCAGAGGATGGGCTCTGACTCTTGTGGATGCAGCTGCAAAGGCTTGAAAGGATTGTGGCCAACACCCAGCTCTCAGCCTTTTAATTGTCACTGTATTAATTGTGAGGAAGTTGGAAAGGAAAGGGTTGTTAGACTACAGAATCTTGCAGAAGCCTCAGACCAAATACTGCTTTCACAGTGACCTTTTTGTAAAAATCAGGAGTGGTGCTGAGAGCAGGGCAGGTGATCCTGTCAGACGTAATGTCACAGTTATTTCTGGGATGACACAGAACACAAGGTTTAAAAGAGAGAGAAGAGAGGTGGTGCTTGGTTTCACAGAAGATTTTGTTCTACCACCTTTCACTGTCTCTTACATCAGAAAAGATGAGCATCTGGCTCCAGAGAAGACGAACGAAAATATGTTGTTCCCTCATCCTTTTCCCATGTGTATTCCTGTTTGTAACAGGTAAGAAAGCCTCTTTCAAATTGTTCGCTGACATTTTCCAAGCTGAAGAGACTTAGAATTTGTTACTTCCCTTGGGGCTCAAAACAGGAAGGATCTGCCTGATGCTTTCCTCACGTGCTTCCTTAGGTGAAGTGGTGGGATGTGGAGGGATGGGATTTTGGGCTTGCGAGCAGGTCCTCTTGCCAGCTCTCGCCTTTCCTACTCCTGAGCTTTCCATGGGGACATGAACATCAGCAGGAGGGTCACACTGAAAGGAACAATCCTGGCTGTGATCCAGGCACACAGCTTGACTTCTGAGTTCTCAGAGAGCTCCTTTCCCCAAACTGCATTTAAAGAAGGCATGGTCTAACAAACAATGCTTTTGTTAAAGGGGTAACAGGACAGCAGAGCACCATGGATCAACAAGGTAAGAGACAACACCTACGTTGAAGATTTTGAGGAGTAACTGGTATGGGTTTTGAGGCCTCCTGCCTCTGATGAGGTGCCTTCTATCACCTGGGTGCTTCTCCCCAACACCGTGGTGAAACTCTCCACTCAGAAGTGTTGTGGACACAGCCGAGACCCAAGGGAAGGGTCTGGTAGGGTGAGGGATGGCTTTCCATCAGAATCCAGGGTTGGGGTTTCTGTCAATTTTCTTTGGATGTCTCTTGCACATGCTTGGGCGCCAATCCTGGTGTCTTATCGACTCCCTATGAATCCATAATGAACTGTAGGCTTGGGATACCCTCAGTGAGTACCAGGTCTCTTAACCATTTCCTCTCCTGCCTGATGAAGCCTGAGGGGAAGGCAGTGGCAGAGCATAAGTGATGTCAGGCCCTAATGACCACGTGGCGCATCTGTGAGTCCTGTTTTCCCTCACTCATCTTTTTCTTCCTTTATAGCTTCAGATGTTAACTGCAACTCGTCCAAAGGTAAACCCAAGCTCAATGCTTATTTGTCATGGCTGTCCCACTGTGCTGGCCGTTCAGGTCCTGCTTGGGGAGTGAGAGAAAGGGTGAGCTCTTGCTTGATCCACCTCTTGCAGAGGTCCCTTTCAGTACCTTGGGCAGACAGTTGTCTACCAGCATGGCATTGCTGGATGCTGCGTAGGGTCTAGGCAGGGTGAGAGGAGGCTCTCAGGGCACCTCAGAAAGGTGAGGCTTTGGATTCTCTGGTGGAGGATTGGTTCAGCCTTTGGATGAGCACAATGAGCAAGTGCTGTGACTTGGCCTTGTTGGGCTTCCTTTTGTCCTGACTCAATCCTGTCCCCATTAAGGTGAGCAGCTCTACTGGTGAAGGAAGGTGATGCAGGACGGCAGGTAAACTCCTCAAATCAGCAGGAAACTGACTCATTGGCAAAGTAGCCAACTTTCTCCCAGTTCCCTTGTGAATGCTGAGGTGCTGAGCTGAGTGAAAAGTTCCTCCTGGGCCTGTGAGCCTACAGCCAACCTCTGCAACTGCCTCCTCTTTCCAGCATATTGCCATATTTCCCCATGTATATATACACACACAAAATATATGTGTGTGTCTCGCTCTCTCTTTAAATATAAGGTCACCAAGCAGAGAAGCTTAGAACCAAGTCTACTTTTGACCCTCTCAAAGTACTTTAGGTTTCCCAATGAGGAGGTTTATCCCAAATCCTACATCTCTTTCAATTCTATGTCCTTTCTCTTCTATAGAAAACTTCACATGAAGTATGCTTTCTGCTGCTGTGGTTTCAGAAATCATCTTAGAAGTTAAAACAAAGCTCATGACATTGTTCCTCCTTTGATTTGTGTCATTTTTGAAATCAGAAGTGCTGCATATGCCTGCAGACTTCTGATTTGTGAGGTCCTTTTGGAAACAAACACATTCAAAAAAAAGAAGTGCTGTTGAGCTACCTTAGAGCCTGGATGATCCACTTAATTCTACTTCCATGAAATACTAAATACAGTTCATTTTAAAAAATGCAGGTTCGTCTCCGGCAATAATTACACTAAGTGTTCTAGGAGCCTCAAGCATCATCTTGAATTTTGTACTAAGTTATGAACAGAAAAAGCAAGGTAAGATATTAGTGGAATTCTCTTGCATTTCATAGTACCTTCCTACCAAACAAGAATACAGTGATCAGCCACTGTCAGCAAGGCCCATGCCCTCAAGCATCAAAGCCATCCACGGCAGACATGACAGAGGGCTGACAGCAGCCTCGTGCCCTTCTGGAACATGAGCTGGAGCCAAGTGCAATACTCAGGGAACCCATCACAGGAGGCAGAGCACGGGATCTGACTACTCTGCTGTGTTACACAACCTTCATCACGCTGCCTCGTATGTTG
>NW_015090949.1:49244-74269 GCF_001431845.1 Calidris pugnax | reverse complement strand
ATGGTGGTGTGTGTGGGAGAAGGGTGTTTCCCTGTGGTCTATGAGTGTGGTGTCCTTGGGGCCTCTGCAGCAGGTGCCCATGTGCAGGCAAGCTAGCTGAGGCCTTCAGGTGTGGCTGAATCTGCCTGAAGGACTTGCTCCTGAAAAGGGGTCATGTGGGAATAAAAGACAAAATATCAAGAAGAAGGGAAGAAGGAAAGGAAGACAGACTAGTGGGGTGGAGAAACATGATTTTCCGTGAGGACAGAGTCATTTTTTGTCAGCACTTTCAAGGTTTCTGGGGACAGGGCTTGCCCTCAGCACACACTTGCACTAGTCCAGGAACGCACTTTGCAAGAGACTCCCAGCTCCAGCAAACACCTTCCCTGGGGCTTCAGGCAATGCATCCTCCTTCTGCCCATCTAATCTGCCTTTCTCCTTTCTTTTGCAGCACAACTGAATGAGAAGATTGGTGAGTGCTTGTTGCTGTGTGGGTGGCTGCTTGTCCCTCGAGTGCCGGCTGGGAATGGGGAGTGCTCTGTGTCCCTGGTGCAGCCTGCCTCCCTTCAAGCCTCAAACAGAGCCTGCTGCTTGCCTCCCTCTCTGCCCTGGGCCCTCCTTCCCCCACCTGACACCACCGCTCTCACATGGTGCCTTCAATAGGAAAGCCCGGGGAGAAGTCATGGGCCCTCGTAAGGGGTCTCGTTCTTCAAAGTGGGAGTCTACACTTTCCAAGGGGAACGTTCCCCATGGGAAAAGGTTCTTATGGAAAACAGATCTGTGGTGTCCATGGGCCTCTGCAGAGGGAGGGCAGGAGGGCTTCCATTCTTCAGACGGGCATCCCAGGCAAATGCAAACGCCTTCCCTTTCTTTCCTGTGTTCTTTGTCATTACAGAGCCACTGCTGAGAACAAACAGTAAGTGACCTTTCTTTTCTGACGCGGCTGAAAACACACTCAGCTGCTGAGATGTCTTTCAAGCATGGACTCAGCTCAGGAAAGCTTCCTGACCCCACTGCCTTCTGCAGGGGAAGATCCTGTGATGTTGAGGAATGTTTTGTAAGAGCTGAGGGAATGATCTGCAGGGCCGTGGCTTGGTCCATGGCTGCATGGAGAGTCCTGCCCTCTCAGGCTCACAGTAAAGGCGGTGGGAAGGGAGCTCGCGTGATGGCCAGTGTGACATTGGGTTGGACGTGGCAGGTTTAGGAGCAATGCCTGCTGTTCCACCTGGGCACGGGCAACCCCAGTCCGGGGAATCTCCAAGGGCTGTGTCTCTCCCAGCTCAGGTGTCTCTCCAAAGGGTGCCTGTGCCTCGCTGCTCTCTGAAGATGGATTTCAGCCTTGTCTAGGCTATTGTTACGAAAAGCTGTATTCTCTCCCAGCACAGATGCTTTTCACAGCCATGCTTCCCTGACCAGAGTCTCCTGCCATCTACCAATCATTCTCACCATCCTCCTGGGCTCGGCCTTTCCTGGAGCTACAGGCTCCTTGGAGGTAGTTCCTTCCTCTCCTCTTGACAACCTGGAAGGAGCCCCTGGCCTCTCCTCACAGTGCAGGAAGAAGAGACCTGCACTCTCCTGCAAAGATGGGGAGCTCTCCCCTAATGCCTCTCCAAAGTCTCACTATCTCCTCTAAACTTGACAGCCCAAACCTGAGGATTCAATGCCAGCTGTGGCCTCCAAATCTCTCTCCATTTGTCACCTGGCCATGCTTCTAGGCTTTCCTGTAGCACTTGGCCTTGCAGCTTCTTTGAGCCCATGCTGGGCAGATGCCAACCTGTCCTCCTTTGGCAGAGCCCTTTCCCGCAAGTAACCATGAAGTCAGGCAAAGGAAAGGCAGATGCAGCCAAACCCCACCAGCTCTGGAAGCCAGAGGGGCAATGAGCCTGACAATCTCTCTTTTCTAATTGTTTTTATCTCCTTCCTTTTGTAGCTGAGGAGCAGAAGGAGAAGGATGAGTGTGCTCTCTGGGGTCTTGCCAGCCAGCAAGGAGAGGCTCTTTCCAAGAGGGACATGGTGGTGTGTGTGGGAGAAGGGTGTTTCCTTGTGGGCCATGAGTCTGGTGTCCTTGGGGTCTCAGCAGCAGGTGCCCATGTGCAGGCAAGCTCGCTGAGGCCTTCAGGTGTGGCTGGCATCTGCATAAAAGGCTTGGTCCTGAAAAAATGGTCATGTGGGAAGAAAAGACAAACTGTGAGGAAGAACGGAGGGAGGAAAGAAAGCAGGAAAGACTGAGCAGTGGGGTGGATAGATATGATTTTCGGTGAGGACAGAGGCATTGTTTGTGAGCACCTTCCTGTTTTCCGGGGACAGGGCTTGCCCTCAGCACACACTTGCACTAGTCCATGAATGCACTTTGCAAGAGACTCCCAGCTCCAGCAAACACCTTCCCTGGGGCTTCAGGCAATACATCCTCCTTCTGCCCATCTCATCTGCCTTTCTCCTTTCCTTTGCAGCAAATCCGAATGAGACAATCGGTGAGTGCTGCTTGCTGTGTGGGTGGCTGCTTGTCCCTCGAGAGCCGGTTGGGAATGGGGAGTGCTCTGTGTCCCTGGTGCAGCCTTACTCCCTTCAAGTCTCAAACAGAGCCTGCTTCTTGCCTCCCTCTCTGCCCTGGGCCCTTCTTCCCCTACGGTGCCTTGAAGAGGAAAGCCCGGGGAGAAGTCATGGGCCCTGGTAAGGGGTCTCGTCCTTCCAAGTGGGAGTCCACAGTTGCCAAGGGGAACGTTCCCCATGGAAAAAGATTGTTGTGGAAAAGAGAGGTTGTGGTGTCCATGGGCCTCTGCAGAGGGAGGGCAGGAGGGCCTCCATTCTTCAGATGGGCATCCCAGGCAAATGCAAATGCCTTTCATTTCTTTCCTGTGTTCTTTGTCATTACAGAGCAACTGGAGAGAGAAAATAGTAAGTGGCCTTTCCTTTCTTACGTGGCTGAAAACACACTCAGCTGCTGAGATGTCTTTCAAGTATGGACTCAGCTCAGGAAAGCTTCCTGACCCCACCGCCTTGTGCAGGGGAAGATCCAGTGACGTTAAGGAATGCTTTGTAAGAGCTGAGGGAATGATGTGCAGGGCCGTGGCTTGGTCAAGGTGTATGTTCCCCATATGTCTAGTCTTACCCTCTCCAGCCCTGTTTCATTGCCTGTAGTGACCATGGGCCTTTTTTTGGTGGTTTTTTTTTGGGGTTTTTTTGTTTGAGAGAGAGCAGAAGAGCATCCCTATTTTATAGTCCTCTTCTACAAATGCCTATGATTCTGACTCTGGTTTTAATCTCTCTTCTCTTTGTCATTACATACCAATCAGTGACAGGAAAGAGTAAGTGACATTGTCTTCCTCAGCTCAGCAAAGTGCTTTCACATCACTCCGTTTTCTTGGAAAACATCATGTCATGTTCAGGATCACCTTTGTCCCAGAGACATAATTAGGCCAAAGCGATAAGAATTAGTTCATGGGATAAATTCTGGACTGGAAGGAATCCATTCCCTTAAAACATACAGGAATGGGGTTATGAAGCAGTTTTGCAGTGAGGTATTGTGACGTGTCTGGAAGACACTGGGATTTTCCCTTTCATGACAGCTATGGGATACCTCTGTAGACATGAGGCTTTGGCCTTTTTAGTGGTCCGGTCTCTTTCCTATGAAGGACCATGTCCTCTGTCCTCTCTGTTCATGGTGTGTTTAAAATGCTTCTGTGAGACCCATCACTCAAGAGTCCCACTGGCTTTTCCTCTTCAGAGGATGAGACAGGCTTAGGATGTGCTTTCTGACCTGTACTAAAGACTTGCTGCGGCAGAAAAGCATGTTCCTCTTCCAGCCACATAGACTGCATGAGCTCACTGGAACCGTGGTCTCCATGTTAAAACCACTCAATATCTCCTTTTTTTGTCTTCCTACAGAATTTCTGAAGAAACAACGACACAAAGGTAAGAAAGGAACCCGTGCTGAATGCCATCTCCCGCAGCCTGAATGCAGCTCTGGACAACACATTCCTCCTCCACAAGCAACGGTTGTTCAGATCCTTGTTCAGTTGGCTTCTGAAGAGCAGGAATTCTTCCTTGTTCTTTCTCTTCTTCATTTGCTGCACAAGAAACTTCACAACTTGAAAGCACAGTTCTCTCTGTTCACCTCGCCTACAATCCTCCCTGATGCTACATGACATTTTAGAGGGGGTGTCTTTGAGTCGCTTTGCATTTGATGTGTGCTGACCACACTCTCAGTGTTCCATAGATGGGAGATTTGGGACAGCAGAAGCTGGAGGTATATGGGGCAAAGTGACCGCATCAGAGTGGAGAACAAGGGATGGGAAAAGAACCAATGGGAAGGGAAACATAACAGAAAGTGCCAGGAAGGTTACCATGATGCTTTTGACTACTGAAATGACTTGATCATTGCAGTGGATGTCTCCCTGGATCCTGACACATCCCACCCCAGACTGGAAATCTTTAATAATGGGAAGAGTGTGAAAGATACCGGCACCATCAGGAAGGTGCCCAGGAATGAGAAGAGATTTGATTCCCACCTTTATGTGTTGGCAAAGGAAGGATACACATCTGGGAGACACTACTGGGAAGTGGATGTTGGCAAGAGAAGAAACTGGGCCTTGGGTATTGCCCGGGAATCTGTGACTCGCAAAGGGACATTGACTCTGTCCCCCAAGAATGGTCTCTGGGTCATGGGGTCTACAGATGGGCGAGAGTATTGGGCCTACACAGAGCCTTGGACCCGTTTGAGTGTGGGTGGGAAGCTGCCAGAGATTGGGATCTTCCTGGACATCTCAGCCAAGCAGCTGTCGTTTTACAATGTCCGTAAGAAAGCAGCTCTGTACACTTTCACCATTGCTGATGGCAGCAGCCGGGAAGGGAAACTCCTTCCCTTCTTCTCCACGGGCTCAGCTGCTGCAAAGGCTGACACTGAGCCTCTGAACATAGTGCAGGGGTTTGATGATGATGAATAGATCACTCTACATTGTGAAGGTCTAGAATGTACAGCCAGGGATCAGATGGAGATGTGATCAACCTGCTGCCTCGTTTGTATCTCCTGAACACAGCTGAGACAGGAGGGGACAGATGTAGTATAGTGACCAGCTCTGGCAGTTTTTTAACTTTGTGTCAGCATGACAAAGCTTTTGAGGGAAATGTGAGATGCTCAAGAAAAACAATGGGTTTTTTTCATGGTACGTAACGTAATAAATACTTCCTCTGGAAGGTGCATTTTCATGAAAATTTACTGTCCTTTTTCTTCTACTCTGTGGTTTTGGGTTTTGTTGAAGAGGGAGAATGACAGAGCAACCTGGCAGGCACCTGGTGCCCAGCCAAGGTCAACCCACCATGGGTATACAGATGGCTTTTGAATTTCTCCTGGGATGGAGACTCTTGAAAACTTGTACTGATGCTTGGTTAACTTCACAGTAATAAAGTGTTTCCTGAAGTTTAAAGGGAACCTTCTGTGTTTCTGTTTGTGCCCATTGCCTCTTGTCCTGTCACCGGCACCACTGACAAGAGCCTTGCTCTGTCACCTTTGCACCCTCCCTTCACGTGTTGAGATACTTTGATAAGATTCCCCTGAGCCTTCTCTTCTCTAGGCTGGACAGTCCCCACTCACTCAACTTTTCCTCAGGTGAGAGATGCTCCAGTTCTTTAATCATCTTCCCTGAACTCTCTCCAGGATGTCCATGTCTCTCTTGTACTGGGGAGCGCTCAAAGGCAGGTGTGACCCCTCCAGTGCTGAGGAGAGGGCAAGGATCACCTCTTGGGACCTGTGTTCAGCACTTCTCCCAGTACAGCCTTGGATACCAATATCCCTGGGTAGTAAAGGGCATGTCATTCAGCTTGGTGTCCACCAGAACCCTTAGGTTCTTTTCTGCCAAGCTCCTTTACAGCTGGGCAACCCCCAGCACGTGCTGTTGCCTGGGGCTTGTTCCTCCTCAGCTGTAGGACTCTTCTGTTTTCTTTGTTGAACTTCAATATAGACGCATCTCTCTCCGCGCCCCACATAGCCTGCCAGGAGCCTGCTCCAGCGTGGGATTCCCATGGGTTCACAGCCTCCTTCAGGCATTTACCAGCTAAAGCGTGGGGTACACCACGGGTTGTAGGTGGATATCTGCTCCACCATTAACCTCCATGGGCTTCAGCAGGACAGCCTTCCTCACCATGGTCTTCACCACGGCCTGCAGGGGAATCTCTGCTCTGGTGCCTCTAGCACCTCCTCCACCTCCTCACAGAGGAGACACAGAAAGATTCCTTTGATACCATTGCTTGGAAATCAGTTGCATTTTTACCATGGATAGAAAGAGTCAAATCCGATTCACAATACAGGTTTGTGAAATGTGTGCAGTAAATATTCCTGTGAAAACTGGGAAGGTACCTCATCCTCTGACAGAGAAGGTAAAACTGCTCTGCACACCAGTACCTTCCTTTGGTTGTGTCACTTGGTTTCAAGAAGGTCACTTCTCTCTTGACTTCACAAGAGTCTGCCCTTTTAGTCTCAGGGTAGGATTCAGGGCACAGACTGACACAACAAAAGGTTTACACGCTGGTCTCCAGTACCATTTTTGATGGACTGTCTTCAAAGTGCTCCTGCAAAGACACTGTGCGGACAGGACTGATCCTGGTGGCTCCCATGTATTCCTGGTACAGTGATCCCTGAGTAACCTGAGGATCTTCAGCATCCCTGAGTTACGCCCTGTCTGGGGTAAGGGGATGGAAACTCAGACCCACAAGAACCTCCACTCTGGTGAGGTTCACTGAGGTCAGTGGCGTTGGCCACTGCTCTTCTTTCTCACCTGCACAAGAGTTACACTCAATCTGGCTCCTTCATCCACTTAGAAAAAAAAAATATAAAAAATAATAAAAAAGAAGATAAATCCATCAAACAAGAAAAAAACCAAGATTTATTTCTACATATAATCCTGATTACATGAATTACATACCAAAAATGATTTTAGTTGGATTGGCACAATAGCAAAATGTGAAGAAAGTGCAAGACATGATACTTTGTCTGATGTCTCTGCCCTGTAACTTCCAGCTGCTTCTAGAATGAAAGAATCCTTTAGGTTGGAAAAGACCCTTAAGATCATGGAGTCCAAGCACAGACCATTGAGTCCAACGTTAGTGCCACCCTCAGCCAGAGGATACCTCAGGCTGCGACTGCCTTGAAACAAAAGTCAAATTGTTTGTTACTACTTGCAAAAGCCTTTCCAATCCAATTAGCTTTCCTTGACAGCATTTCATATTTATGAGGTTCAGCAGAACTTGTAACCCAATGCTTCCCAGGAGTCTCATTGCAGATGTTTTTGGTTCCCTGCTTGCCATCATACCCATGTGTGTCTTCTTTTCTTTGATGCAGAACAGAAGATTAACTGTTGTAAGAAATAAGCATTTATGCCACGCATGGCTTTTCCATGTCATGAAAATGGTGGCATTTGAAAAGCTTAGTGAGAGAGGTGATTTCTGGCCACTTTGCCACCACCACCTGCCAGGAGCTGGGGCTGAGCACATGGATTCTCTGGCCTTCTGACACCAGGCCATCCTGGTTCCCATGAAGACAAAGACATTCTCATTCTGCCGGAGTCCGTTCTCAAACCCATACAAGAGAGAGTTTGTGTGGGCTTTGTAAAATGACAGAGTTCTTGAGGACGTATCCAAACGTCCTTCTGTCTCGCTTGGTTTCAGTCTCATGGTCCATGATGTGGTTTATCTTGAATTGCCAGGATCTTGGTTCAGTTCCCAGTGATGGCTCAATGAGGAGAGAAAAGGCATTTGCTGACTACATGGATCCAGAAATGGCAGGAGAGGCAGGACAGACAGTCGATCTCATGTTGACATCAGATATAATCTTCTGAACACAATAGCCACAACTGTTTTCCCTTCCTGCAATGAGGATCCATTCCTTTCTCTGAGTGCTTGGAAGAACTGAAGGACTGCACAGTGACTAGTGGCCTGAAATCTAGGTCTTCTCTTTCTGGACTGGCTCAAAGAAGGATTAGCAAGCAGTGGTGAAAGCTTCTTATACAAAAGAACTGTTCTACTTTGATTTCACAGCAAAAAGCAGAGGTCTGACAAGAGTCTCAGGCTCTGTGTTTCAGTTAGACATTGATCATGCATTCTCAGTTCATCCATTCAGTCATCATCATCAAACACCCTCACTATTCTTAGAGGCTCCTCATCAGGCTTTGTAGAAGCAGGACCCGTAGAGAAGAATGGAAAAAACTTCTCTTTCTGGCTGCTGTCACCTCCCATGGTGAAAGTGTACAGAGCTGTGTTCTTACGGACATTGTAAAACGACAGCTGCTTGGCTGAGATGTTCAGGAAGATCCCAATCTTTGGCCGGTTCCCACCCACACTCAAACGGGTCCAAGTTTCTGTGTAGGCCCAATACTCTCGCCCATCTGTAGACCCCATGACCCAGAAGCCATTCTTGGGGGACAGAGTCAATGTCCCTTTGCGTGTCACAGATTCCCGGGCAATACCCAAGACCCAGCTGCTTCTCTTGCCAACATCCACTTCCCAGTAGTGTCTCCCAGATGTGAATCCTTCCTTTGCCAGCACAAACATGTGGGAATCAAATCTCTTCTCATTCCTGGGCACCTTCCTGATGGCACCGGTATCTTTCACACTCTTCCCATTGTTAAAGATTTCCAATCTGGGGTGGGCAGTGTCAGGATCCAGGGTGATATTCTCTGCAATGATCAAGTCACTTCAGTAGTAAAAAGCATTGAGGTAACATTTCTGGAAGATACTTTTATGTTTCCTCTCCCATTGGTTCCCTTCCCATCCCTTGTTCTCCACTCTGATGCGGTCACTTTGCCCCGGCTACCTCTGGCTCCTGCTGTCCCAAAACTCCCATCTCCCTTGTCTCTCATCTATGGAATGCTGAGAGTGTGGTCAGCACTCACCAAATGCAAAGTCACTCAAAGACCCAGAAGACGCCATGTAGCACCAGGGAGGATTGTAAGGGAGGTGAGCAGCAGGCAAGAATCATGCCTTGGCACACACCTCCTCTTTGGGCAAAACCAGAATCACAGGATCTGCTGGCATGACAGTACGGGGAGAAATTCCATGGACCAAGACTATATGACACAAATACATCAAAGCAGGAGAAATGGTCCAGAAGTACCCAGCAATTAGCCTTCTGTGAACGAATACTACTGCTTTATATTCCAGAAACTCTAAGACTGACTTGTGAAGTTTTGTGGGGAGAAAATGAAGGAGAGAAAGAGAGAGAAACAATTCTTGCTGTTCAGAAGCCATCTGAACTTTTGCTTGTGAAGGAAGAATGTGTTTTCCAGAGCTGAATTCAAGCTGCGGGACATGACATTCAGCACAGGTCCCCTTCTTACCTTTATATTGTCGTATCTGCAGGAATTCTGTAGGTAAAAAAAACAAAGGAGACATTGAGTAGATTAAAGAAGGAGACCACAGCTCCAGAGAGCTCGCACACAGTCTGTAATGCTGGCGGAGGAACATGCTCTTCTGCCGCAACATCTCTTTAGTACAGGTCAGAAAGAATATCACAAGCCTGTCTCATCCTACAAAGAGGAAAAGCCAGTGGGCCACTCGAGTGATGGGTCTCACAGAAGCCTTTCAAACACACCATGAACACAGGGAGGAAGGAGGACATGGTCCCTCATAGCAAAGAAACCAGACCGCTAAAAAGGCCAAAGACCTCATTTCTGCAGAGGTGTCTCACAGCTGCCATGAAAGAGAAAATCCCAGTGTTTTCCAGACTCTGGACAATACCTCCCTGCAAGACTGCTTCATAATCCCATTCCTGTATGTCTTGGAATCCAGATTTGTCCCATATGACCCTTTGGCCTAAATCCCTCTCCAGTGCAAATGTATACCTTCCCAATCCATCATGTTTCCCAACAAAACTGAGTGACGGAAGAGCACTTTGCTGAGCTGAGCATGTTTTCAAAGGATGTCTCAGCAGTTGTGCATTTCATAACCAGCATCAGAAAGAAGTCGTCACTTACTCATTTCTCTCTGCAGCACCCTGGGGGCGCTGGTGCCTGGCTTCAGAAAAAAAGGGAAATGCCAAGTCCACCCAGAAAGGCAGTTGGCAAAGAGATATCGCTGGGCGCACACCCCAGGGGGCTCCAGACCCCAAGGACACTGATCTCATGGCCCTCATTCTCACCCTGCACTCAAGGGATGCACAGCCTTCTCCAGGCAGCACTCACCTATCTTCTCTTGTAGTTGTCCTGCAAAGGAAAGGAGAAAGGCAGTTACAGCTGGAGCAGGATGCATTGGCTGAAGCCCCAGGGAAGGAGTTTGCTGGCGTTGGGATTCTCCCAAGAAGTCAAGTGCATTCATGGACTAGTGCAAGTGTGTGCTGAGGCCAAGCCCTGTCCCTGGAACCCTTGAGGGTGTGCCGCCTCGCTGCAGAACAAACTTGCGAAGGCTACCCAGCGGGACATAAAAGACCTTAGAAGGTGTCTTCTGTCCACAATGAAAATCATGTTCTTCCACCCCCATGGTATTTCCTTCCTAACTAGCCTCCCTCTCTTTCCCATTTCTTTCCTATTCCCTTATCCCCAGTGACCTATTGTCAGGGGAAGCCATTTACCCACGTTCCAGACACGTGTGAAGGCCTCAGATGTGTTGTACACACATGGGAACCTGTTTGAGGATCAACTGTAGATCTCTCCAGTTTGCTGGGAGAATGGAGGTCGTGCCATGTCAGGCCTGGAAAGGGTGGCCATGGACTATTTTCTTGTGGCCGAGAGGAAACGAACCATCTGCAAGGAACCTGGACCCAGGGACACCGAGCACTCCTCATTCCCACCCGGCACTTGACAATCCTCTCAATCTTCTCATGCACATATTCCAGGGCCATTTTGAGGGGTCCTGAGTCTTAGGAAGGACTGAGGATCAAAGAATCATAGAACTGTTTGCATTGGAAGGGACCTTTAAGATCATCTGGTGCCCACTCCCTGCCATGGGAAGGGACACCTCCCATTACACCAAGCTGCTCAAAGCCCACTCCAGCCTGGTCTTGAAGATTTCCAGGGAAGGGGCATCCACAGCTTCTCTGGGCAACCTGTTCAAGTGTCTCGCCACCCTCACTGTAAATAATTTCTTTCTAATATCTATTCTACATTTCCCTTCTTTCAGTTCAAAACAATTACCCTTTGTCCTGTCACTCCTTCACAAAGAGTCCCTCCCCATCTCTCCTCTAGGCCCCCGACTACGTACTGAAAGGCTGCTTTGAAGTCTCCCCGGAGCCTTTTTGTTTTTAACCAGGCTGAACGTCCCCCACCCTCTCAGCCTGTCTTCATGTGAGAGGTGAAGAAGAAGCTGCTCTTCTTTCCCTGCCCAGGAGGACCCAGCCCCAGAGCACACTGGAGCAGGCACGGTGCAGGTCATGAGCTGTTTTTACCAGGAAGGGGACACAGCCCCGGGGAAGATGGTGCCAGCAGCTGAGAAGCCACACCAGCACAGATTGGGCACTCCGACTCGGGGGCGGGAGAGCAGGGCTTGCCCAAGGGCTGAGCCCAAGCTTCCTTCCTTCAGCTCTAACTCTGGGCCTTTCCCACTGCTCGAATCCTGCCCTCCCTCAGGCGTGCACCTCCCAGGCGCTAAGGGCACATGGGCTCTGGGGAAGTGGGAAGAGCCTTCCACCTTCTTCCAATTGCTTTGGGTGGCTTGAGTGCTGGAGGGATGGGGAAAGAGCACGGGCCCTGTGAGCTTTCCTGAAAGTCCTGAATGCTTCTCAATGGCCGGGTGGGCAGGACGGAAGAGTGAAATAATGCCTCTCCATCTTTCCTACCAACAGGGGTAGCTTATGGAATAGGACTTTCATGAAAGAGAAAATCCCAGTGTTTTCCAGACTCTGGACAATACCTCCCTGCAAGACTGCTTCATAATCCCATTCCTGTATGTCTTGGAATCCAGATTTGTCCCATGTGACCCTTTGGCCTAAATCCCCCTCCAGTGCAAATGTATACCTTCCCAATCCATCATGTTTCCCAACAAAACTGAGTGAGAAAAAAACACTTTGTTGAGGTGAGCATGTTTTCAAAGGATATCTCAGCACTTGTGGATTTCATAATGAGCACCAGAAAGAAGATGTCACTTACCCTTTTCTCTCTGCAGTTTGTCTGTAACAACAAAGGGATGAGTCATTAAAGAAGAATAAAAAATTCCTACAAAAAGTCCTCCGAAAGCAAGGATGCTCTTCTACTCTCTCTCAAATAAAACTTTTGGTCACCAAAGGCTCCCTCCCCACAAGCTTCCATAAAGCAAGCCCTGAAAGAGACATTGAGTAGATTAAAGAAGGAGACCACAGCTCCAGAGAGCTCGCACACAGTCTGTAATGCTGGCGGAGGAACATGCTCTTCTGCCGCAGCATCTCTTTAGTACAGGTCAGAAAGAATATCACAAGCCTGTCTCATCCTACAAAGAGGAAAAGCCAGTGGGCCACTCGAGTGATGGGTCTCACAGAAGCCTTTCAAACACACCATGAACACAGGGAGGAAGGAGGACATGGTCCCTCATAGCAAAGAAACCAGACCGCTAAAAAGGCCAAAGACCTCATTTCTGCAGAGGTGTCTCACAGCTGCCATGAAAGAGAAAATCCCAGTGTTTTCCAGACACTGGACAATACCTCCCTGCAAGACTGCTTCATAATCCCATTCCTGTATGTCTTGGAATCCAGATTTGTCCCATGTGACTTGATGTTCCTCAGTGGCCCGGCTCTTGGGTACGTGGGCATCTACATGACGTACTTTCACAACCAGATTCTCTACCTGGGCAGCAATATCTCGCCACAATTCAGCAGCCCAGACAGGTTTGCCTCTGTGCTGCCAATTCTGCTGCTTCCACTGCTGTAACCACCCCCACAAAGCATTTGCCACCATCCATGAATCGGTGTAGAGATAAAGTACCAGCCATTTTTCCCGCTCAGCAATGTCCAAAGCCAGCTGAATTGCTTTCACCTCTGCAAATTGGCTTGATTCACCTTGTCCTTCAGTGGCTTCTGCAACTTGTCTTGTAGGACTCCACACAGCAGCCTTCCACTTCCTATGCTTTCCCACAATCCGGCAGGACCCATCAGTGAACAGGGCATATCTCTTCTCATCTTCTGGGAGTTCATTATATGGTGGAGCCTCTTCTGCACGCATCACCTCCTCCTCTGGTGACATTCCAAAATCCTTGCCTTCTGGCCAGTCCATAATCACCTCTAGAATTCCTGGGCGACTGGGGTTTCCCATTCGAGTTCGCTGAGTGATCAGTGCAATCCACTTACTCCATGTAGCATCCATTGCATGATGCGTGGCAGGGACCCTTTCTTTGAACATCCAGCCCAGCACCAGCAGTCGAGGTGCTAAGAGGAGCTGGGCTTCTGTACCAACCACTTCCGAAGCAGCTCAAACCCCTTCATATGCTGCCAGGATCTCCTTTTCTGTTGGAGTACAGCGGGCTTCGGATCCTCTGTATCCCTGACTCCAAAACCCCAGGGGTCGACCGCGTGTCTCCCCTGGCACTTTCTGCCACAGGCTCCAGGTAGGGCCGTTCTCCCCAGCTGCGGTGTAGAGCACGTTTTTAACATCTTGTCCTGCCCGGACTGGCCCCAGAGCTACTGCATGGACTATTTCCTGTTTAGTTTGTTCAAAAGCTTGTCGTTGCTCAGGACCCCATTTAAAATCGTTCTTCTTCCGGGTTACTTGATACAGAGGGCTCACAATCAGACTGTAATCTGGGATATGCATCCTCCAAAAACCCACAATGCCTAGGAAAGCTTGTGCTTCCTTCTTACTAGTTGGTGGAGACATGGCTGCTATTTTGTTGATCTCATCCGTTGGGATCTGGCGGCGTCCATCTTGCCATTTTACTCCTAAAAGCTGAATCTCTTGTGCAG
Organism: Calidris pugnax; assembly: GCF_001431845.1. Classification (NCBI taxonomy): domain Eukaryota; kingdom Metazoa; phylum Chordata; class Aves; order Charadriiformes; family Scolopacidae; genus Calidris; species Calidris pugnax. Next base: position 60,441 of record NW_015090949.1, on the reverse strand, counting down.
GTCCCTTGACCTTACCCCATCTTATGGCAAAACCAGCTTTCAGAAGGATTTGAATTATTTTATGCCCCTTCTCAAAAACTTCTGCTGTGTTACCCCATATGACAATATCATCAATGTACTGCAGATGTTCCGGAGCTTCATCCTGTTCCAGTGCAGTCTGGATCAGTCCATGGCAAATGGTGGGGCTGTGTTTCCACCCCTGGGGCAATCAATTCCAGGTGGACTGGACACCTGTCCAAGTGAAAGCAAACTGGGGCCTGCACTCTGCTGCCAGAGGGATTGAGAAGAATGCATTGGCGATATCAATTGTGGCGTACCACTTGGCTGCCTTGGACTCCAGTTCGTATTGAAGTTCTAACATGTCCGGCACGGCAGCACTCAGCGGTGGCGTGACTTCGTTGAGGCCACGATAGTCCACAGTTAGCCTCCACTCTCCATTAGATTTCCGCACCGGCCATATGGGACTGTTAAAGGGTGAGTGAGTCTTGCTGATCACTCCTTGAATCTCTAGTTGACGAATCAGCTCATGGATGGGGATCAGAGAGTCTCGGTTAGTTCGATATTGCCGCCGATGAACTGTTGTGGTAGCAATTGGCACCTGTTGTTCTTCAACCTTCAACAGCCCTACAACAGAAGGGTCCTCTGAAAGACCAGGCAAGGTGGACAGCTGTTTAACTTCTTCCGCCTCCAATGCAGCTATGCCAAAAGCCCACCGGTACCCTTTTGGATCCTTAAAATATCCTCTCCTGAGATAATCTATACCAAGGATACATGGAGCATCTGGGCCAGTCACAATGGGATGCTTTTGCCACTCATTTCCAGTTAGGCTCACTTCAGCTTCCAGTACAGTCAACTCTTGGGATCCCCCTGTCACTCCAGAAATACAGATGCGTTCTGTCCCTGTATGGCTTGATGGTATTATCGTACACTGTGCACCCGTGTCCACTAAAGCTCTATACTCCTGTGGCTCTGACGTGCCAGGCCATCGAATCCACACTGTCCAATAAATCCGGTTGTCCCTTTCCCCCACCTGGCCGGAGGCAGGGCCCCCCTAATAGTGGTCATAGTATCCGTTACTTGCTTGTTGCAGAAATGATTTGGAGGTTCCTTCAAGGGGATCAGAAGTAGGTTCAGGCCTTCTATACTGTCTGGGGAACTGCACATTGGAAACTGGGGCAGCACTTTTCCTGGAGGGATCCCCTTTGTTTTTGAGGCTGCAGATGAAGAAATTGGGTTCTCAAGGCTCTGGAGAGGTGCTTTTGGAGGTTGGAGATGAGGTGCAGGTGGCTTTGAGCCAAGGGACACCATCTTGGGCCAATTACCCCTTGCCACGGCCTCTGGGAACTGGCAGTTCACCCTGGTCCTTGCCAGGGATTCCCCAGAGCATTTCTCTGGTCTCACAACAGGGAGGGAGCAAGAAGCTTGTGAGGGAAACCCAGGGGTAATGACACGGAAACTTCAGACATCATACACGACGACCAATGTGATCAGGTAGATGCCACTTTATTGCACAGATAGCTCAGCTTTTATAGACAATTCCCAGGTGATGCCTTTATAGTGGACCTTTATTAGCAGGTGATAAATAGTTACATGCTTTATAGTTGGCTATTATTAGCTGTTTACACATACAGTCTTTTCTTTTTTTTTTAAAAACTTCTTCTGCTGTGTTGCCCCATATGATGATGCTGTCAATGTACTGCTGATGTTCTGGAGCTCCACCCTGTTCCAGTGCAGTCTGGATCAGTCCATGGGAAACAGTGGGATTGTGTTTCCACCCCTAGGACAGTCTATTCCAAGTGTACTGGACACCTCTCCAAGTGAAAGCAAACTGTGACCTGTACTCTACTGCCAGGGGGATTGAGAAAAATGCATTAATGATATCAGTTGTGACATACCACTTGGCTGCCTTGGACTCCAGTTCGTATTGAAGTTCTAACATGTCTGACATGGCAGCACTCAGCGGTGGCGTGACTTCGTTGAGGCCACGATAGTCCACAGTTAGCCTCCACTCTCCATTAGATTTCCGCACTGGCCATATGGGACTGTTAAAGGGTGAGTGAGTCTTGCTGATCACTCCTTGAATCTCTAGTTGACGAATCAGCTGATGGATGGGGATTAGAGAGTCTTGGTTAGTTCGATACTGCCGCCGATGAACCGTTGTGGTAGCAATTGGCACGTGTTGTTCTTCGACCTTCAACAGCCCTACAACAGAAGGGTCCTCTGAGAGACCAGGCAAGGTAGACAACTGTTTAACTTCTTCCGCCTCCAAGGCAGCTATGCCAAAAGCCCACCAGGCCTTCTATACTGTCTGGGGAACTGCACATTGGAAACTGGGGCAGCACTTTTCCTGGAGGGATCCCCTTTGTTTTTGAGGCTGCAGATGAAGAAATTGGGTTCTCAAGGCTCTGGAGAGGTGCTTTTGGAGGTTGGAGATGAGGTGCAGGTGGCTTTGAGCCAAGGGACACCATCTTGGGCCAATTACCCCTTGCCACGGCCTCTGGGAACTGGCAGTTCACCCTGGTCCTTGCCAGGGATTCCCCAGAGCATTTCTCTGGTCTCACAACAGGGAGGGAGCAACCAGCTTGTGAGGGAAGCCCAGGGGTGATGACGCGGAAGCTTCAGACATCATACACGACGACCAATGTGATCAGGTAGATGCCACTTTATTGCACAGATAGCTCAGCTTTTATAGACAATTCACAGGTGATGCCTTTATAGTGGACTATGATTAGCAGGTGATAACTAGTTACATGCTTTTTAGTTGGCTATTATTAGCTGTTTACACATACAGTCTTTTCTTTTTTTTTTATTCTACCCAAGGTCCTACTTATCAGTACATTCAGAAGACAGCTACTCCTTTTCTGCCAGCTTCATTAGTTTACAAATCACAACCGTTTAGTAACCTCTAGGCCTGCACTGTTGTCCAGGGCCTGGACTATTGTCAGAGGCCTATTGTCAACAGCTGCCCAGAGCTTGGGGTGCTCACAGGATGACCATTAATTTCTAAGAATTCTCCCACAGGGACTGTCCAGCCCAGAGAAGAGAAGGCTCGGGGGAATCTTCCCAAAGCATCTCAACAGCTGAAGGGAGGGTGCAAAGGTGACAGAGAGCCAGACTCTTGCCAGTGGTGCCGGTGACAGGACAATATGCCATGGGCACAAACAGAAACACAGAAGGTTCCCTCTGAACATCAGGAAACACTTTTTTACTGTGAAGGTGACCAAGCACCGGTACAAGTTTCCAAGAGAGTGTCCATCCTGGGAGAAAGTCAAAAGCCAACTGGACATCTATGGTGGCTTGACCTTGGCTGGACACCAGGTGCCTGACAGGTTGCTCTATCATTCTTCCTCTTCAACAAAACCCAAAACAACAAAGTATAAGAAAACGGACCAGTAATTTTTTCTGAAAACACACCTTCCAGAAGAAGTATTTATTCCATGTTGCCATGAAAAAAAAAAAAAAGTTTTTCTTGAACCCCTAAAATTTGCCTCAATAGCTTTTTCATTCTGATGCATAGTTTAAAAGCTGTCAGAGCTGGTCACTCCACTACATCTGTCCCTTCCTACCTCAGCTGTGCTCAGGAGATACAAACAAGGCAGCAGGTTGATCACATCTCCATCTGATCCCTGGCTGTACATTCTAGACCTTCACAATGTAGAGTGATCTATTCATCATCATCATCAAACCCCTGCGCTATGTTCAGAGGCTCAGTGTCAGCCTTTGCAGCAGCTGAGCCTGTGGAGAACAAGGGAAGGAGTTTCCCTTCCCGGCTGCTGCCATCAGCAATGGTGAAAGTGTACAGAGCTGCTTTCTTACGGACATTGTAAAACAACAGCTGCTTGGATGAGATGTCCAGGAAGATCCCAATCTTTGGCAGCTTCCCACGCACACTCAAACGGGTCCAAGGCTCTGTGTAGGCCCAATACTCTCGCCCGTCTGTACACCCCATGACCCAGAGGCCATTCTTTGGAGACAGAGTCAATGTCCCTTTGCGAGTCACAGATTCCCGGGCAATACCCAAGGCCCAGCTGCTTCTCTGGCCAACATCCACTTCCCAGTAGTGTCTCCCAGATGTGTATCCTTCCTTTGCCAACACGTAAAGGTGGGAATCAAATCTCTTCCCCTTGCTGGGCACCTTCTTGATGGTGCCAGTATCTTTCACACTCTTCCCATTGTTAAAGATTTCCAATCTGGGGTGGGCTGTGTCAGGATCCAGGGTGACATCCTCTGCAATGATCAAGTCATGCCATAAGGAGCAGAAAAGACAAGGTCTGCTACTCTGAGGCATTCTCTTCTATATTCTCCTCCACCTCTCACTACTCCTTCCTCTACCTCCACACTCAGGTGCACCAGGCAGCCTCTTGCCTCACAGGACCTCTGTCTTCTCTCTTCCCATACCTCCCACATCCCTCCATTCCCATTCAGGGCTGCTGACTCAGTGAGTGACCAGCCTGCATGCAGCAAAGGACAGGATCTCAGCCAATGTTCCTGTGACTCCAGCATTCTGCACTAAGGAGGAGGCTGTGGGGCTGAATGCCCTCTCCCTCCATCTTTGAATTGCTGTGGGGATGGCCTGAGGAAAGGGTCTGGGAGTTGACCAGGCAGTTCCTCTTTGGGCAACACCAGAATCACAACTGACTTTTCCAAGACTATTGAGACAAAATCAAATTGGCCAAAGTAAATTCTAGATGAGAGAAACTGAAGAGGAAGAGGGGGAGACAGGTGATCAACCCTGCAGCATCTGAAACCCGCTGGGAAATCAATGCAGACACTCACCGGTCAGCAATAAATGCTAAAACAGAGATACATATTTTCAGTAAGTGTATAAAAAAGCCTATTCAGAATGATGGTAGAGAAAATACAGCTGTTGCCTGTGGTGGATATATGTATAACGTATATGGAGATGTAGGTGCCTTCACAAAAATTTGGTTGTGTGTCATGATTAACTCCTTATCAAAGTCTGAAGGCGATTTTCAAAGTTTAAGTAGTTTGTCCTCAAAAAACAGGAGAACACCAGGCTAGGATGCCTCTTCCACATGGATTAGAATGGAAGAGTGATGTTCACTGCCACAATGAGGCATTGAGACAATGAGATGAGGAAATGTTTCTTTCCTCACTTTTCCCAGCTCATCAATGTACGTAACAAACACCTGACAGGACTCCAGCAAGGTGCAATGCCATGAACTAAGGTCCTGTAGCTCAGCTCAGATTTAAAGAAGGGGTTGCTCCTGTAGTGGAGAAACATCAGCTCAAGACACTTTTCCTGAAACGCCAAAGAGGGCAACACCAGGAGTGGGAGCCGGGGGCTGGAGTGGCCAATGCAAGCTGGTCATCCCTGCTCCCCACAGCTAAAATGGCTCCTGTCGAACATACGCAGGGTCTTTGGCAGCACACAACAAAGAAAACAGCTATCACACAATCCTTCTTCTTAGGGGTTTGTTCTCCAAACAGCTCTCTGAGTTCATCAGATAGGATTTCCAGAGCCACATTCAGACTCTGAGTGCTCACATTCATCATCTCCCTTTTGCTTACCTTTGTAGCGCTGCATTTTGAAAAGCTCTGTGGGGAAAAGACAAAAGCAGGCAATAAGTGGTTTTGTCAAGGCATGCTGCTCTCCTTTTTGCTAAGACACAGCTCATGGTGCTTATTAAAAAGCCTGTGTTCTCCTGTAGAAATGTGTTTGTTCTGTAAGTTGGAAAACACATCAAAAGGCCCTGTGCCATCCTCCAAAGAGAGCAAGGCCTGAGGCCACTGGGATGCTCAGTCTTTTTACAGCAAAGATTGTAACCAGAGCTAAAATATAGGTAGGAATTCTGGAGCAGTACAAAGAAGACACCATGCTGATAGCAATGAAGAAGGGATAGGGAGAAAGAGAGATTACTGTCTTTGAAGGAGGCATCTCTGGTTTACTGTATAACGGAGGAGTTCAAGGTTCTTCACTGGAGCCATGTACAGGTGGGGATGCACCTTCCTCACCAGCACCTCAGCAACTTCCACAGTATCTCCTAGTGAGCTTCTGTCACTGAATTTGCCCAGTGACACATATCTCCCTTAGAGCTCCTGATTCTTCTGGTATCCCCTAATAAACAGCGGAGGGGGTCCCAAACATTGTTTTCCAACAATCTGATGATCAGATGATGCCCCCACACTCCTCTATTCCTTCACCATACACAAACACACTGCTGTCTTAGCTGCTTCTATTCTCATGTGGACTAAAACCTGCTGTGAGAGGAGCTCAGCCTCTCATTCCAATAAGACAAGAACGAGAGGTGAGAGGAAGGGCCAGACCATGTACTAAAAATTAGATCCCCTTTCTCTGAGAAGAAACACCCATGACAGAAAGGGTATGGTCCAGCACTGGCTATCCCTGAAGACCCATTCCTGACACATGCACAGATGAAGCCGAATGCACAAAGCTCGAGAGAGGCAAGTCCTGTGAGCTCGGGAAAGCCACCAGGGAACTCTTAGTCCTGCCACTCCAAGAGCAACAGTTTCATGGTGCTGTGGTGGCCCCTTAGGCATAAAAACCAGCCCAGGTTCTCCATGCTTGGCAGGGCCTCCCTCAAGCTTCCACCCTACAGAGAAAACCAAGTGCACAGAGGCAGCCCAGAGCGGGGCTGAGGACGCCAGCACCCTCCGTGACCACAGAGCTAGAACCATTGGCAGTGACTAGAGGAGATGGGACCCGTATCCAACTAAGGCCACACAGGAGGAAGTCTATGGTGAACCCCTTTTGAAGATGGGAGGCACCACTCTCAGTGCTGGGAGAAAAGTTCAGCATGGGCAACGAGCACCCCTGGAGCGTGAGACCGCAAGATGCCGAGGAATGAACCCTCCTCTTTCACCACAAGAAAAGTCTACTGATCCCACCCTCCTCCCTTCCTTCTCCTGCAGAGAGCACGGTCAATCCAGCCTCTCACCTGTACGGGGAGACATCTCCCTTCTGCCTCTGGATGACACCTGAGGAGGTGGAAAGCTACTTCCTGCAAGAGAATTGAGGGTGAAGAATGTTTACTCCTGCGGTGGGCCAGCGGCAGATTGTTGTTGGTGTTTTCCTGTACTTCTGAAGTGATCAGTCCCACAAGAGGGTGACAAACCCTCCCTTGTATTCCCAGAGTGAAAAGGAATCCCAGAAGCGACATGTCAATCTCTCAGCAAATTCACCTGAGCCTGTCCCGTGGAAAGCCTTCCTCTACCAACTCCAGCAATTACCTGGGCTAGGGTAGGACGTGGCTGTCGCCAATGAGGTACACCCTGCTGACCCAACTCACCCCACCCGGGAGGCCATGCCTTCTGCTCTGGACTGGAAGGGCTTCTGCAGAGGACATGCTCAGGGGGGATAAACCTCCTCAAGCCTCACTTCTCTCAGTGCTAACACATCACATCCCAGAGCTGCCCCAGGATGACCACAAGCAGAGCAATGGGACTCGCTGTACTTACTTCGGCCTTCAAAGCGTTTCTTTCGTTCTTGGATACTGCGCTTCTCAGCCTCAGGTTCTGGTCAGTAGATGCATATGGAAAAAACAGATAAAAAAGGGAAACTTAACTGATATCTTTCCCTCGTGAAGCACAAGAACGTATTGAACAGGTTTTGGGGAAGAATGCATCATGCAGATGACCCAAGCAACTTGAGGTCCTATAAACCAAGCACCTGACAGCAGTGCTGTGGGGCTTTTTGATCACTGTGTCCTGCTTCAGAGTCCCAGTGCAGGCCTCCTGTGCCAATGAGCTGTCTGAGCTGCCACAGAGGTCATGGGCAACACCACATGGTCTTTTCCGGGGAGACTGCAGGGGCCTCACTCTGCCCCTTCCCCTCCTGCCACCCCACATTGGGATGCTTCTGCTCCCTCACATCTCCTCCCAGAACCTCCCAGGACAGCTCTCCTGCATGCCCTGAAGGTTTCTGAAGAAGCCAAATGCATTCTTGAGGCTTGGCCTGCGATTTGGGGTTTTGCCTTTGTCACCAAATGGCAGAGCTCTTCTGGGCAGGAAAGAGCTTGGGAGGTGTCTGGTGAGTCTCTTGCTGAAAGCAGACTCTACCTTGAGGTCAGAGCAGATGGTTCAGACCTTCCCCAATGGGAGAAGGAGGAACATAGGGAGGAGGAGCCAGCATTCCTGAGACACGTGCGCTGTCAAGACCCCTTACCTATTACCAGTCTTTCTCGGTCTCCTTCCCCTTTGCTCTGCTGTGACCTGTGTTCCTGAACTCGCCCAAGGGAATCTGCTCCCTGTACCTGCTGCAAGGGTTGCTCTACCACCTGGGTGGAGCCTGTAGAAAGAAGACAGAAAACCAAGGTCTCCTTCCCCTTTGCTCTGCTGTGACCTGTGTTCCTGAACTCGCCCAAGGGAATCTGCTCCTCGTCCCTGCTGCAAAGAATGCTCTCCCCCACGGGTGGATCCTGTAGAAAGAAGACAGAAAACCAAGGAAACCTCTTATCTCTAACTAGGAGGATCTCACACCCAGGTGGTCAATGTCAGTGCAGTGCAAAAAAAACTCCCTCTCTTCCAGGAAAAGGCACAGCCATAAGAGAGAGCCCAGGCCATGGTCATCACAAGCTTTCCCCAAGGGAAGAGCATGCTCCTGCAAGCGGGTCACCAAAAAGAAGAGCTGCAGGAGATGGGCTGGCCTTACATCCCGGGCAGGATGGGATTCAGCACCATCCAGCCTGTCCCACTCTGCTGTGGGTCAGCCCACCACCGGGCCTAGCATACTGCTCCTCCAGGCATCCTTCTTCTCGTCACCATGTGCACCAGGACATCTGCATGGGAATGCCAGCAAGAACAAAACACTTGCTGGAGGCCGTTGGAAGGGCAGTCTGTGGGGTGGTGAAAGTGCCAGATACGAGAAGAGTCAAAATGCCACCCAGAGCCTCTGCCAACGTTACCCATACCATGGTCGGGGGGGCTGTGCCAATGTTCAGAGATGTCAGAAGGGGATTGGTGTGGCTGACCCCCACCCACCATCTGACACAGCTTCAGGAGCTATATGTCTTCCTTCCCTTGGGTGTTCATGGTGGTCCTTCCCTGGGCACTAATCATCTCTTATGTCATGGTCAGCACAGGCTCTCACCTGCATGGCTAGGAATATCCCTTCCACCTGTGGATGACTGCTGAGGAGACGAAATGCTACTTCCTGCAAAGGAATGATGAAGAAGTTTCATTTGCTGGTCCAGAGGCAGAGCCCCCCAGAGGTTTTGCCCCACTTGTCAGATGGTAGTCCAACAAAGGGTGAGAAAGAGAGTGTGACTGCCCTTGCAGTCAAATGTGAAAGGAATCCCAGAACAGATGTGCGAATCCCCCTTCATCTTCACTCAAGCCTGTTTTGCAAAGCCTTCCTCTACCAAGACTCTTCTGGAGTAGGCCTTGCTACTTATCAAAGAGATTGAGAGGGATAGACCTTCACAGGCTCCTTTCCTTCTGCAGAGATACTCGGCATCCCAGAAGATCCCAAGGATGATCACAGGCAGGACAAATGGTATCCAGGACACTTACCTGGAGCCTCAAATATGTTTGCTAGTTCTTGCACGCTCTGACGCTTGGTGTCAGGATCTGGGGATTAGGTTCACATGAAAAAGAAAAAGAGAGAGAAAGAGAGGAAATTTCACTAAGACCTTTCCCTAAAGAACGACAAGAATGCATTGAACAGATTTTTGGAGGAACACATCCCTCTTATCCCATTCAGCCCTTTCAGGGAATCAGGGTTTTCCAGTGGGTCATTTGCCCCTCCATCCCTGTCTAAAGAGAAGAAATGTGGCTCTTACCAGGTTCCCCTGACATCTGCTCGTGCCTTCTGTTCTTCTGTTTCCTTTTCTCTGGATTCATTCTGTAATGCAGGGGAAAAAGTGGCCAAAGTAAAGTGGTGGGCACAGGGCTAGAGAGCAGAAGGCAGAGTTGGTAAGATGTTCTGAGCACTCCCAGCTGGTCACTCTCCCACCTCAGGTGCAGTGTAGCTCTCTGAGAATTCTCACAGCCAGGCACAGAGTTTCCTTGGTGACGATAGCACACGTGTCTGCAGAGCACAGAATGTGCTGGACCCCAGCTACTGTTTTCCAGAGAGGCAGAGGATTGGGACCATTGTCCACGTGCACATTCCTTTAGAGTAACTCCAGTCCTGTAGGTGACCCTGAGCAGGCAATAGAGAAAGGATGGTGGTAGGCTGAGGACATGTGTTGCTTCCAGAGAGGCAGAGGATTGGGACCATTGTCCACGTGCACATTCCTTTAGAGTAACTCCAGTCCTGTAGGTTACCCTGAGCAGGCAATAGAGAAAGGATGGTGGTAGGCTGAGGACATGTGTTGCTTCCACGATGGCCACCCAGCTGCTCTCTCACTGCCCCCCTCCTCCAAGAATGGACAAGGGGAGAAAATAAGACAGAAAAGCTCCTGGGTTGACATAAAGTCTGGGAGATCACTTACCAGTTGCCATCACGGTTAAAACAGGTTTGATGTGGGGAAATTTAATTTTTTGCCAATTTGAAATAGAGTAGCATGGTGAGAAATAAAGACAAAACTAAAAGCACTTTCCCCCCACCCTCCCCTTCTTCCAAGGCTCATCTTCACTGTTCCATTCCTGACTCCTCTGCCACCTCACGGGAGAGGATACATAAGGGCCTGTGGAAGGGGAGTTGTGATCATTCCATAACGTGTTGTCTCTGCTCCTCCTTTCTCCTTCCAGTTTTCCCCTGCTCCAGCATGAGGTCCCTCCCACAGGAGTCAGTTCCTTCAGGAACCCCTCCAACCTGGGTCTGCATTTCACTGGTGGGCTCAGATTTGGACAGCGGTAGGTCTGGTTTGGAGCTGACAGGACCTGGCTGTGTCTGACATGGGGGAGCCTCTTCTCATAGAGGCCACCCCTATAACACCACCCCCACCAAAATCTTGCAACATAAACCCCATAGAGCCGTACTGTGTGACAACCTGGACAGGCAAAGCAGAAAGGCATCTGCAGGTGGAGACACAAAGCTGGGGAGGTGCTCTGGAGGGTGTGCTGGCTGAGTTTGCCTTTCCCCCTTTGCAGACACCAGGGACTGTTCTCCCAAAGCTATGATAAGCCCTTGTGAGAACCATCTCCAAGTTCTTAAAAAAAAAAAAAAAAAAAAAGAAACAAAAAAAAAGGGCAGAGCAGGGCTGGGCAGGGCAAAGCAGAGGAAAGGGCAGAAGAGTGATGAAGGAGGAAAGGAGAGGAGAGGAGAGGAGAG
>NW_015090949.1:35604-48964 GCF_001431845.1 Calidris pugnax | reverse complement strand
TTTCCTACTATCTGCAGTGTCTCATATTGCAAAAGTGTTGATAATGAAGCTGTTATGTTTTCTATTTTAGACTAAGAAACAAAGTGAAAAAAAAGAACTAGAGATTTTTTTTCCCAACTGGCAGGGTTAGGAGGGGGCAACATACAGATATATATATATACACACACATACACGCACAGACAAGCTTCCTATCCTTGATTCAGTGGATCCTTCACTGTTTATTCTCTGACACTACTTTCGGAAGGAAGTAATTGATTCCCTTCACTGAGGGATTTAAAGATGTAGGTGAAAAGGCCAATGGTCCTTGTGCTGTTGAAATATTTTACTAGGTTTGTACATGCCTCTTTGGTGCTTATATGTTCTTTTTAAAAAAAAAAAAAAAAAAAAAGAAACAAAAAAAAAGGGCAGAGCAGGGCTGGGCAGGGCAAAGCAGAGGAAAGGGCAGAAGAGGGATGAAGGAGGAAAGGAGAGGAGAGGAGAGGAGAGGAGAGGAGAGGAGAGGAGAGAACTGTTCTGATTCCATGATTCAGCCAGTTCTACACCCAGCACATCTTCAAAGTCATACAGGCAAAGCACATCCAGCTCTGTACACCAAAAGAACAGAAAAATTCTTGTGGAAACAGAAATGGAACCCGAATGGCCACTTGATAGTGATGCTTTTTCCCCCAGAGGACCATTCTCTCTCTTTTCCTCTCTGAGCCCTACTAGGAACAGCCATGATGCTGATGCCCCCAGTTTCTTCCTGCCCACACCTGAGGAGACCGCGGGGATGAGAAGAGCTTCTGGCCCCTGTGTGCACAGCTTGGATGAAGGGAACAGGGGTTCCCTTCCACCCCAACAGCAGCACGGCACTCACGGCTTGTTCAGAAGCAAAATAATTAAAAGAGACGTGCTTACCTGCCTTAATGAACGAAGGTGAACAGTGATGTGGAACAGCTACTCTTTTCCTCCTTGCAAGAGAAACCTAAATTCCTCCTGCAGAAGGGAAGGACAATGGAAAGAAGATTCAGGTACTGAAGTTTAAATTCAGTGTTTCTCTGCCCGACAGTCACTTCTCTGCCTGAAGGTCCTGTCACATCTACCATACGAGGGATATATTTTCTGTTGAAGGCAATTAGGTGCAAATGGATCTTCAGTGTTCTGGAGAGGTTTAAGACAAGCACATTGACATGCTCAATGCTCACTCCTTTAGCACCAAAAGGGAAGCTTGTTTTAGAACTAAAGCTGGATTTTACCTGTTACAGGGAAGAAAGATCTTCACATCTTCAATCTGTGGATCAAAGATGAACTTTGATCAGTTCATCACCCTTGAACAGTGAAATTGAAATGAAGACTGAAATATTAAAGATTAACTCAGGGTGTGGCTCTGTCTGAAGATCACACATCATTTTGCTGTGTGACTGATGTTTTGCTGTCAGGTTACACAGAGAATGAGGCATGTTTTCCCTGGGACTTGAGAGACCTCAGTTAGAGAAATCAGCATGAAATGGGGGCAGTTTTGTCTTTGGAGAAAGCCATGTCCTTGGAGTTAAGTGCTCTTGGATTTTCACTTGACTTGCCTCTTCGTATCTCACTTCTCACAGCTTTTTGTTCCTTGAAATACTGCACCAGAAGTATTTCTATCCACCCTCATAATTAGATGGTATTGGGAAGGTTTTTTTGATATGGGAAATAGAGACATTAAAAGGGAATTCTCTCTGTGAAGGAGTGAAGAAAGCAAGAAAAAAAGAAGGTCTTACCTATGGTGGAGGAGAACCAGGTTAAGGAGCCTTAATCCAATTGGACATATGTAAGTCCATAGGTTGCCCACACAGACGTTGCGGGAGCTGGCTGATGTCATTGCAAGGTCACTTTTGATTGTCTTTGAAAGGCTGCGGTGAGAGGGCGAGGTTCTTAAAGAGCGGAAGAGAGCAAATGCCACTCCTAACTTCAAGAAGGGCAAGAGGAAGATCCAGTCCAGGTAACTACAGACCAGGCAGCCTCACCGCAGTGCCTGGGAAGGTGATGGAGAACATCCTCCTGGAAACCACTTCCACATGCATGAAGGACAAGAAGGTGATTGGGAACAGTCAGGATGGATTTACAAAGGGCAAAACATACGTGACCAATCTGATAGCCTTCTTCAATGAGGTGATGAGCTTGGTGGGTGGTGGGAGAGCAGTGGATGTTGTTTATCTCCATCTTTTGACTATGTCTCACTTAGATATGTGGACAGGGAGGTGGATGGCTCAGTGAGGTGGAAACTGTCTGAACCACCAGGTTTTGGTAATGCAAGAGGGGAGCAGAAGGTTTCAGGGGTGAGAGGAGACCAGGGACTGCCCTGTGTCAGACAACTATGTCCAGATGGCCCTGTAATGGACCAATGGACCAACCAGAGGCCAAGGCTGAGCACACCAGGGACGCTGGTGGCACCTGTGTCAAAGCTTATTTAAGAAAGTGCAAAACCACTATCAGGCACTGAGGAGTGAAAGTAAAAAGCATGAGAAAGAAAGGTGTGAACACCAAGGTCAGAGAAAAAACAAAGGGGAAGAGGTGGTCCAGGCACTGGAGATGATATGAATCTGCAATGTGTGGAGAGGATCATTGTGGATCAAGTATTTCCCTGCAGCTTTTGGAGACCACCAAGCCCAAGAAGAAACCCACATGGAAGCCCGTGGAAGACCACATGTTGGAGCAGTTGGATATTTCCTGAAGGAACTGTGGCATCTGGAAGAGCTCACCCTGGAGCAGATATATCCAGAACACTGCAGCCCATGAAGGGGACCCGTATGGCAGCAAAGGAAAAGTGTTAGGAGAAAAAAGCAGCTGAGAACTGTTAAGGTCTGACCACAACCCCCAATTCCCTTACCCAGATGCCACTAAGTGGGGGAGACTGGGGTAAGTCTTGAGGGTGACAGATGAAGCTGAGCCTGCGAAAGGCAGTGATGAAGGGAAGATATTTTTTTATTTTATTTTGTCATTGTTTCCTGACACCCAAATCTATTATTACTGGCAATAAATGAAATTAATTTTTCCCAAGTTCTGTCTGTTTTGTACATCATAGCAATTGTTTAGTGATCTCCATGTCTTTGTCTTAACCCCTGAGCTGTACCATTTCCCCCCTGACTCATTGAGGAGGGGAAGTGAGAGCAACTGTGTGGGCATCTGGCAGCTGGGCAAGTTCAACCCACCCCCAATACAAAACGGGAAGGTGTGACTGGTACATGGGATGGGTCCTACTGCCATCCAGAAGGACCTTGACAGGCTGGAGAAATGGGCTGACAGCCTCTTCCTTCCAATGGCCAGTGTCCGAGTAGGACTCTGAGTTCGTCTGCCTTTGATCCCCATTTGTGCATTCCCGACTCCAGAGCTGGAATCCAGTTCCTGTCGATCACTGAGTGTAGTCTGGGACATCCCCAGTGCCTGCTGGTGACGTGATCATCATCCTGGGAGCTTGATATGGTTTTGTATATATTGTATTTATTTCATTATTTCCCTTTTATTTTATATTAATATTTCATTAAAGTAGATTAGTTCCTTCTAAACTCAGAAATCTCTTTATATCTCTCTCTATCCTCTTCTTGGAGAGAGAGGTGGGGCAGAGCATCTGTTGTTTGTCTCGATGGCCAGTCTCACCCCAAATGACAGATGGATTCTATTACCAATAACACTTTCAGTTTTCATGAAACCACAGAACCAGGGAATTGTCAGAGTCGGAAGGGACCTCGAGAGATCATCTAATCCAACTCCCCTGCTAAAGCAGGAACGCCTGGAGCACATTACTCAGGACTCCATCCAGGTGGGTCTGGAAGATCTCTAGAGAAGGGAACTCCACACCCTCCCTGGGCAGCCTGTTCCAGGGCTCTGGCACCCTCACCCCAAAGAAGTTCTTCCTCATATTTGAATGGAACTTCCTATGTTACAGTTTGTGCACGTTGCCCCTTGTCCTATCGCTGGGAACCACTGAGAAGAGTCTGACACCATCACCTTTCAACCCACCCATTAGATACTTGTAAGTATTAATATGGTCTCCCCTCAGCCTTCTCTTCTCCAGGCTAAAGAGTCCCAGCTCTCTCAGCCTTTCCTCATCAGGCAGATGCTCCAATCCCTCCATCATCTTTGTGGCCCTACGCTGGACTCTCTCCAGCAGTTCCCTGTCTCTCTTGAACTGGGGAGCCCAGAACTGGATGCAGTATTCCAGTTGTGGCCTCACCAGGGCAGAGTAGAGGGGGAGAATGACCTCTCTGAGGTCACTCCCCAAGATTTTACTTGGGAAAAGTTTATTTTGCCTATGACGCTTATGCCAAAGTAAAACCATCAGGGCTAGGGGATGGAAATCTTTTGGGCTGTTTAGAAATGGAATGTTACTTGCATAAAAATCATGATTTTGTTGTTAGTTTTCCTGAATGTGTTGCAGGGATGTGTGGTTTTTAAACATTGGTGCAGGTGTGGGTGTTTTGCTGCTGCTTCTCAAATGCCATGGGCCACCCCACAGCCTGCAAAGGCACAAGTCGCTCCACCATTAGCTGCAAGGCCAAGTGCTACAGGAAATTCTACAAGCATGGCCAGGTGATAAATGGAGAGAGATTTGGAGGCCACACCTGGCATTGAATCAACAGTTGTGTGCTGCCAAGTTCACATGGGATAGTGAGACTTTGGAGAGGCATTAGGGGACAGCTCCCCATCTTTGCAGGAGAGTGCAGGTTCCGCTCTTCCTGCCCTATCCGGAGAGGCCAGGCTCTCCTTCCAGGTTGTCAAGAGGAGAGGAAGGAACTATCTCCAAGGAGCCTGTAGCTCCAGGAAGGACAGAGCCCAGGAGGATGGTGAGAATGATTGGTAGATGGCAGGAGACTCTGCCTGGGGAAACATTGCCTTAAAACATTGCAGGGGCGGGGAGCAGAGCGAAGCCCCTGCAATTCAAAGGGAGATGGTGAGGGACCTGCTCCAACACCTAGATGCAAACAAGTCTATGGGACCAGATGAGATCCACCTGAGGGTGCTGAGGGAACTGGCAGAAGTGCTTGCGGAGCCACTCTCCATCATTTACCAGCAGTCCTGGGAAACTGGGGAGGTCCCGGCCGACTGGCGTCTGGCAAATGTGACGCCCATCCACAAGAAGGGCCGTAAGGATGATCCAGAGAACTACAGGCCTGTCAGCCTGACCTCGGTGCCTGGTAAGATCATGGAGCAGATCATCCTGAGTGCCATCATGCAACACATGAGGGACACCCATGCGATCTGGCCCAGCCAGCACGGGTTCACAAGGGGCAGGTCCTGCTTGACAAACCTGATCTCCTTCTATGACAAAGTGACCCGCTTGCTGGATGAAGGAAAGGCTGTGGATGTTGTTTATCTGGACTTCAGCAAAGCCTTTGATACAGTCTCCCACAGTATCCTCCTGGAGAAACTGTCTGCCCATGGCTTGGATGGGAATACCCTCTGCTGGGTTAAAAACTGGCTGGAGGGTCAGCATCCTAACGCAGGAGATGCTGCGGGGAGGACCGGAGGAGGCTCAGCCTCACGCCCTGGACCTGTTATATCCTGAAGGAGGAAGGAAACCTGTGCCTCCGAGAGCTTGTGTGCCCCTGGCTTTGATAACACTTGCTGATGGAGATCCACCCTGGGTGGTACACATTTGGATTCTAAAGAGCTAAAGAGCTAAAGTGCCTGACTCAGACCCAACTTCCTTGAGAATGAAAAATAAAAAATAAATAAGAATTTACAAAAAATCTTAGTAAGGCTGTCTGCCTGCTGCTTTGGTTAAGCTGGTGGGGTATCCTGATCGTGGCAGCATCAAGCACAGCATTTAGCTACGCAGGCTGCAGGTAACAATACCCCCCCAGCCAGTGATTTTTCTTTGCTGCAGGTCAGAGCATCCTGGTGCCAGGACCGGTATAAACCCGGGGTGATGGGGCTCCTGGAAGTGGTGAATGGTGGTGATGTAAAGGAAGGGCAGCGCGAGGCAGGGGTGAAAGGCAGAGACCCTAATGACAGCGCCTGCCTGCTCGCTGGATTCTGCATGGAGATCAGCACTTCCAGCAACAAAAGAAAGTAGGTCAGAGCCAGGTCCCCCTCCCCGCCTGCGCGCTGGAAGCACATGTGTTGGATTACACGCCTGCAGATGGAAGCAGGAGACACTGCGATGGTGGTTTGGTTTGGTTTTGGGTTTTTTTTTGTGGTTGGACTCGATGATCTCTGAGGTCCCTTCCAACCACTACAATTCTGTGATTCTGTGAAAATGCAGCTGTGCAGGGAGAGGCTACACATATGCATGACAATAGCCTAGAGAAGGCTGAAATCCATCTTCAGAGAGCGGCGAGGCACAGGCACCCTTTGGAGAGACACCTGTGCTGGGAGAGACACAGCCCTTGGAGGTCCCTGGTCCTGGGTTGCCCGTGCCCAGGTGGAACAGCAGGCATTGCTCCTAAACGTGCCAGGTCATACCCAATGTCACACTGGCCATCACGCGAGCTCCCTTCCCACTGCCTTTTCGGTGAGCCTGGGAGGGCAGGACTCTTCATGCAGCCACAGACCAAGCCACATCCCTGCACATCATTCCCTCAGCTCCTACAAAACATTCCTTAACGTCACAGGATCTTCCCCTGCACAAGGCGGTGGGGTCAGGAAGCTTTCCTGAGCTGAGTCCAGACTTGAAAGACATCTCAGCAGCTGAGTGTGTTCTCAGCAGCGTCAGAAGGGAAAGGTCACTTACTGTTTTCTCTCTCCAGTCGCTCTGTAATGACAAAGAACACAGGAAAGAAATGAAAGACATTTGCATTTGCCTGGGATGCCCGTCTGAAGAATGGAGGCTCTTCTGCCCTCCCTCTGCAGAGGCCCATGGACACCACAGTCTCCCTCTTGCAAGGAACATCTCCTTGGGGAAGGGGATTGCTTAGGAAGACAAGAGGATTTACCATTTTCCTCCTGGAGGCGATCTGGAAGAGAAAAGGCACAGGCGTTAGCACAGAGGGGCTTTGGGGCTGCTGGCATGGTCTTGGGGTTGGCTCACACAAGAGGCCCTTGTTTTCTCTTCTCCAGGAAGGAAAAGCACGGCCTGGGGGCATCAGGGATGCATGCCCTTCCACAAAGGATACTCCTCTGCCCTGCCTCTCAGGCACCCCACCAACTCCTTGGGACACTTTGGAGTCCCTCTCCTGCACACAGCAGTGCTTGGCTTGAGAGACGGGATCAAATGCCTATTCCCCTGCGCGTAACTGTCAAAGGCCCCACGTGAGAGCAGTGGTGTCAGGTGGGGGAAGGAGGGCCCAGGGCAGAGAGGGAGGCAAGCAGCAGGCTCTGTTTGAGGCTTGAAGGGAGGCAGGCTGCCCCCAGGGACACAGAGCACTCCCCGTTCCCAGCCGGCACTCGAGGGACAAGCAGCCACCCACACAGCAAGCAGCACTCACCTAACTTCCCTTTCAGTTTTTCTGCAAAGGAAAGGAGAAAGGCAGTTTAGATGGGCAGAAGAAGGATGCATTGCCCCAGGGAAGGTGTTTGCTGGAGCTGGGATTCTTTTGCAAAGTGCATTCATGGACTAGTGCAAGGGTGTGATCACACCTTGGGTGCTGGTGGCTTGTAGCAGAACAAACGGAACTTGTCAAAGCCACACACATGTTGGCTTTTGTACACACTTTAAATCATATTCCTTCATTCCGTTCATACTTTCTTTCTTACTTCCTCTCTTCCTGCCATCTTTCCCTTTTTTTCCTCCTTTTCTTCCTCTCTTTTTTATATTTGACCTCTTTTCTCCTTCCCCCATTAGCCTTCTTCAAGGGTAAACCCTTTATATAGGCACCAGCCACACCTGAGGGCCTCGGTTTGTTGCCCTGAACATGGGCATCTGCTAAAGGGACCCCAAGGACACCACACTTGTGGCCTGAACCTCGTGGCCTTTACACCTACAAGTGTAAAATGCCCGTTTGAAGGATGTGATCTGCAAACAAAGGGTATGGCTTCCCAAATTGTGTTAGTCTTGAGGCCAATATGTCCGTCCTTGGCAAACTCTCTTGGTACTGGTAACCACCAGCAGTGCCATGGGAGGTGCCATGGACACTCCCCTGAGCTAAAGGGATCTCACAGAAGAGGGTCAGCCAACAAAGGTTACTTCTTGCCTTCACTTCTCTCGTTTGATGTCTTTGCCTCACCTTGTTGAAAGGCTCTGTGGAGTTGGACAGGAATGGAATGAGGATGTGGAAGATCATGGGACAGAATCTTTAACAGGGAGGAATTTCCAGGAAACGCAACTTGGGGATGGTTAAGATTAGCTGCCAGTTTAGGGGACCGACAGTGTAATACTTTCCACGTTCTCAAAATTCCATAGCATCTCTGAATGAAGTCTTAGGGAGTCTTAATGAGTTGCTCTTCTTCCCAAACGTTCTACTTCACCATGTCTTCTAGCTGTCATGTCATCTTTATTGAAGGTATCCCCCCATAGTGAAGGAGACTCATGGAGTGGTGGTTTGCATGGAGAAATGAGCTCTTACCATCAGCAAAATAAAAGGCATTTTAAAATGTCAATTCTTGTGACATTCGATTGAAAAATACACAGACATCGGTACTACCAGGAAGAGCTCAGCCAACCTGTGAGGGGCAGCAGGGTCTTCTCAATCCCAGCCTGCACCTAGATGGGTGCTGGGCACCCACACAGCTCCCTTCCCCACAACTGCTATTGCACTCTCCCTGTGGCCATTACTTCCCAATGCCTACAGATTCGTGCCTGTGTGTGCACTCTCTGCCCTGAGACCCCTCGTCCCTCATGTTTCTCCTGCTGAAAGGGCCAAAATCAATGGCAGGATGGTGGACCAAGACACAGGACATACACAGAAGCTGGGAACTAATATGGTAGTGATTCTGCCATGTGAGAACCACCATCCTTGGGGCAGAACCCGGTGAGAGCCTAGTGGTTTCACACTGACTCTGGCCATGCAAAAACATCCAGCAACGCAGTTGGGAACAACAGAGGGGCATCTTTCTCATCTAAAGCTCAGTGCCATCTAAGTTCAAATATTTCAAATAGGTTTTTTTTTCCTTTCTACCTGCAGCAGAAGTTTGACCTGCAAAAGAAGTAAGTTTTACATGACAATCTTTAACAAATGTTTTGAATATTGGCTTAGCAAATATTACATTCTTCCGTACTCCTGGAATCATCTGAAAGAGAGAACAAAGCAGAACTGATCAGAAATGGTGAGTCCATTTTCTGAGGCTGTACTCACCAAAGCCGAATTGTCAGCACATTGAGGATCCTCCAAGTTCAGACAAAATGTTTGCTGTTCACAGCATAGAGCAGGGGCTCTGTGCTGGAGGGAATTTGTGCCCAGCTTGTACAAATCTCTGGGACAAAACCAAAAGCGGAGGTGGTTTTAATGTAGCCAGTCCAACAAAACTGGTGGTTTCCTTAAACCTGGGTGAGGATACTTGTGAAAATGGAAACGTTTCAAAGCCAGGAGCAATCAATGTATACAACAGTGTAATTGGATGATGTGTAACAGAGCAGGGGAGTCAGAGCCCATCCTCTGCCTCCTGTCATGGGTTCCCTGAGTATTGCACTTGGCCTCCAGCTCATGTTCCAGAAGGGCACGAGGCTGCTGTCAGCCCTCTGTCATGTCTGCCGTGGATGGCTTTGATGCTTGAGGGCATGGACCTTGCTGACAGTGGCTGATCACTGCATTCTTGCTTGGTAGGAAGGAACTACGAAATGTAAGAGAATTCCTCTAATATCTTACCATTCTGTTTCAGCTTCCTGATAATCCAGAATGTTGCCAGTGTCAAGATGATATACAAGACTGCCAGAACTGTTTGTAAAATGGATGGCAAAGACCAACCTGCATTTTTTCAAAAAAAAAAATTGTATTTAGTATATCATCAAAGTAGAATTAAGTAGATCATTAAGTCTCTAAGGTGGCTCCACAGAAATTCTTTTTTTGAATGGCATCATAAATTACTGTCTTTGTCCCAAAGGACCCCCCAAATCAGGAGACTGCAGGCATATAAAGCTTTTTGATTCACAAATTGAACATTCCACTCCACTTAGCATCTACCTGGGAAAGGATGTATATTTCTCTCTGCGTTGAGGACTTTACCTGCCAAACTGGATCCCTTAATTGACCAGCAGAGTTGCTCCCTTCAAAGAAGGCAGGATTGAGTGGGACAAAGGGAAGCCCAACAAGGCCAAGTCACAGCACCGTGCTCACCCAAAGGCTGAGCCAATCCTCCACCAGAGAATCCAAAGCCTCACCTTTCTGAGGTGCCCTGGGAGCCTCTTCTCACCCTGTCTAGACCCTACGCAGCATCCAGCAATGCCATGCTGGTAGACAATTATCTGCCCGAGGTACTGGAGGAACCTCTGTAACGGGAGGACCAAGCAAGAGCTCACCCTTCCTCTCACTCCCCAAGCAGGGCCTGAAGTGCCAGCACAGTGAGACAGCCATGATAAATAAACATCGAGCTTGGGTTTACCTTTGGAGAAGTTGCAGATAATTTCTGAAACTATAAAAGAAGAAAAAGATGGGTGAGGGGAAACAGGACTCACAGATGGGCCACTTGTTCATTAAGGCCTGACATCACTTACGTTCTGCCACTGCCTTCCCCTCAGGCTTCATCAGGCAGGAGAGGAAAGAGTCCTGGTACTGATCAAGGGGATCCCACGTCTACAACCCATTATGGATTCATAGGGAGTTGATAAGACACCAGGACGGGGCCCCCAGCATGTGCAAGGGACATCCAAAGAAAATTGACAGAAGCCCCAACCCTGGATTTTGATGGAAAACCATCCCTCATCCTACCAGGCCTCAAAAACCGTACCAATTAGTCCTCAAAGTCTTTAAAGTAGGTGTTGTCTCTTACCTTGTTGAGCCATGGTTCTCTGCTGTCCTGTTACCCCTTTAATAAAAGCATTGTTCGTTAGACCATTTTCCTTCTTTACTTGCAGGTTGGGAAAAGGAGCTCCCTGAGCACCCAAAAGTTGAGCTGCTTGACTGGATCAGAGCCAGGATCACTCCTTTCAGTGTGACCCTCCTGCTGATGTTCATGTCCCCATGGAAAGTTGGAGAAGTTGAGAAGTTGGAAACGTGAGAGCTAGCAAGAGGACCTGCTCGCAAGCCAGCATCTGCCTTCCCTCCCTCCACATCCCACCACTTCACTCACCTAAGGAAGTACATGAGGAAAACATCAGGCAGATCCTTCCTGTTTTGAGCCCCAAAGGAAGTAACAAATCCCAAGTCTCTTTAACCTGGAAAATGTCAGCTGAGAAATTGAAAGTTTTCTTACCTTTTACAAACAGGAATACACATAGGAAAAGGATGAGGGAACAACATATTTTCGTTCGTCTTCTCTGGAGCCAGATACTCATCTTTTCTGATGTAAGAGACAGGGAAAGGTGGTAGAACAAAATCTTCTGTGAAACCAAGTACCACATCTCTTCTCTCCCCTTTAAACCTTGTGTTCTCTATCATCCCAGAAATAACTGTGACATTACTTCTGACAGGTTCACCTGCCCTGCTCTCAGCACCACTCCTGATTTTTACAAAAAGGTCACTGTTAAAGCAGTATTTGGTCTGAAGCTTCTGCAGGATTCTGGAGTCTGCCCATCCCTTCCTTTGTTACTCGTATCTCCTCATGATAGACGTGCTTTGACAGCAGCACAACGGGGCTGTTTGTTTCCTGTGAAACATTGCAGTCAAAAAGAGAAAAAAAGTCCACGTAAGGAAAACTCCATGGGTTTGTGATTTGCAGTCAGTGCAAACTGTCAGAGTTCACCAGGCAGGGAAAACATGCTTTTGGAAAGAGCAAATGGAATCACTGGGCTGGAAGAGAAATTCTCCTTTGTGGGCACGTTCTCTGACACTACCACAAGAATTATCCTTTCCAGTGTTTCGTCCTAATTAATACAGCAACAAGTAAAAGGCTGAGAGCTGGGTGTTGGCCACAATCCTTTCAAGCCTTTGCAGCTGCATCCACAAGAGGGACCTGAAGTGCCATTCCGGAGCAAGGCAGCAGGTCCAATGGGGCAGCCTCCTGTCTCTACCCCTCTCCTTTGCCCCACCACAGGTGGTCAAGGACATTGCAGGCGGCCATTTCAGGCAGCTGGACCCAGCCCTGAACAGGTTCATCTGCACCCAATCAGCTTCCTAAACTAGATGAGAGCATGAATGCATGATTGTTAATGGTTGCTGGTCCTTGCTGCCTCCTGCTGGAGGTTGGATTGGTCCATCCAAGCTGCAGGGAGGGTTGGGACAAAAGGTGGCAGGAAGGGACTGTGTGATGTGGCCACCCCCAGCGCCACAGCATTGTTGCTGCCAGCATTTACTGAGTGGCCAATCAGCACTGAAAATGGCCTCGTGAAGAAGGATATTTTGGCTACTGTTTTTCTCTCATGGACTTTATAGTGTCCTATCTCTAGACCAGGTGCATAACGTGGGCCCACCATTTCTCTAACATATCAGTAGATGGTTTTAGGTCAGAAAGCCTCCTTTGGCTGCTATCTCAGCCTGGACGTTTCCTCCATAAGCCCAGGGCCACAGGGAGCACGTGCCTCACGAGTGACTTTTGTGCAGCTACACTGACCAAAACTACAGGAAGACTTCACAGCTTCACAGAGTCGTACACGCTAACCAATAGGTGGGCTGAAATATAGGAAGTCAAGTTCTTCTACCTTATAAAAGTCTATTCCTTGCTCTGTGTCTTGCTGAGAGTGTGACGTTTCACTCTCTGCTCCACTAAAAGAAAAAAAAAGTTCGAAACAGTTGCAGACTTTGCTGAAATCACTGAGTTGCGAGGAGGAAGGAAGGGAAGGAGGATCAGGCACAGAACTCACTAGGGCTGCTGTTCCTTCACCTCTGGAAGGCAAGAGAGTCACAGAGGGATGGAAGGAGCAGAAAGGGCTGGTAGTGATGGGGTGAGGGAGCACTGCAGGCAGGAAACACCTCCTTGGAGCGAAGGTGAAAGCAAGCTCTTTGCTCCAACCATCATAATGCTTAATCTTTGAACCCATCTGTTTTTCAACTGGCCTGAGTCCAGGTAGGTGCAAAGATGAAAGGCCAGTACAAAAGGAAGATAGAGTGATGGGAAGGAGAATGGTTTTGGTTTTTTTTTGCAGTGGAGCCTTGTTGGACTGACTGGAACTGTTTTTGCACAGCCATTTCTGGGAAGAGGAGTGGTATAGCTCATTGTGCTGAGCTCTTTCTTCTTCCAGGGGTCATACCATCAGGAAAAAGGAGTAGGAGCAACCTCCATTTTCCATCTCCTCTTTTTTTCAACCATCATTTAGGCAAGGTTCATTACAAAAAAACCAAAACACACCAAAAAATCATACCTAAACAAACCCATGATTAAAAAGGTAATCATTTCCATTTGAAGACTAGTTCAACATGTTTTATAGCACCAG
>NW_015090949.1:0-27476 GCF_001431845.1 Calidris pugnax | reverse complement strand
TGAGGAATTTTTTTGCTATTTATGTGATTGTCAGATGCGATTCCGTCAGAATTACAAAGGAATTCAGCACAAATTAGTGGCCACTTAACGTTATAGAAAGCTGCGATGTAAATGTACTCCATGATCTCATCTACAACTCACTCCTTGGCGGATGCTTCAAGGTAGATTTTTATTTTTTTCTTTTTCTAAAGTGGTCATAAATTGCAACCAGTCATTGGACTCCCTCCAGTCCTAGAGCAATTACTGGGGCCAGTTCAGCTGAAGGGTTTGATCAGGTGTTTTACTAGCAGGATTTTATTTCGCTAAATGAACATCTCCTAAAGAACCAGGAACGTAATATTTACACGTTAAAGTGCTGCTGTAATGGCACTGCATTTAACTTCACTAGGAGACCAGGAATCCCGTGGTAAAATGCCTGATAACTGCTGCATTTACCAGGGGAATGAATTTATAGCGGTTGAATTCCTCCGGCAGAACAAAGGGCTGGATTATGAAAGCACCCTCTTCTCTCTAACAAAAGCTTTGAGCCAGTCCTCCTTCCTGCTCCAGGAGACGGTGCGGTGTTGCTTTGCATCATTGCGGTTGTCGCCTTGCCCGACTGCCTGGAAATATTTTGGATAAGTAAAAAGGAAAGGGGGAGGGCGGGAAGGGAGGAGGGGAGGGGAGGAGAGGGAAGGATGTCATCCTTCTGTTTTTACCCTCCGCAGGTTGCGTACGAACTTAATCTCGTTTGGAGATTCTGGGAGAGGTTCTCCACGGAGAGCGGCTGTTACGTGCGAGCTCGGCACATGGAGTGGCCATGTAGGTGGGACTCAAAACCCGCCTCCTCCAGCCTGGAGTACCCATCCTCCCGGCGAGCAGGAGCGCCCGTGACGCAGCTGCAGAGGGGTCCGAAGACCTTCCCTTCATCCCTGGACCATTCCCATCCTCCTCTTCCCACAGCTGGGGCTTGGGACCAGCGTGCTCCCACCACAACACCGTGCCATCCTTAACTCCCCGCTTGCATTAGCCACCTCTGTATAAATAACTTTGTGTTTTGCTATGCGGCTTCCCTTTCCCTCTATTTTCTTCCATGGGTATTAATAGTAGCTAATTATTGCTTTTACTATTAGGTCATGTGTTGTAAATACACTAAATGCGGTACGCGTCCCGCGCGCGCTGGCTTGTGTGCTAATGCCTGGATTCTGCCTCTTAACATGCAGCCTAATTGCCTACTTGCACTGCGCTGCCTGACATGCTATTTTTTGGGATAATTGCTCCCAAAGTCTCAGCATCTTAATGTAGTCGGCGTTACATGGCCTAGCTAAAAATTCTTCCAAACAAACCTTGGGTCCCATCCCAGAAGAAATCGTGGCAGAGCTTCCTGGGAGAAGCAGGGGGCTTTTCCTCCTGCCTTTCTTCCTCCTCTCTTCTTCCTCCTCCTCCTCCTCCTCTCTCCCTGCAGCTCTCTGGGCTGGGATCACTGGGGTTGTGGAATCCCCTCGGAGCGGAGCCCGGCGCCAGACCCAGCCGTCCCTCTGCTGCCGGCATCCACGGGTGGCTGTGAGATGAGTCAGTGACAACCTGGTCACTAGTGAAAAATCTTTTTAATTATTTAAGCCGTGGTAAACGCCCGCTCTTATTGGTATGGGCATAAACTGTAGCTTCGCTAATTTTCCTCTTTAATCTCTCCTGGAAGAGCTGAGTGCCTGCTCTCCTTGGCGTTGTGTTTCCCTAAAGAGTGATGCTTTGAAGGAGTCGGCTCCCTGCTCAGGATGCTGATGCGAACGAGTCCCTCGGCAAACAAGTTTCAGGCTTTTACCCTAAAAGCACTTGAGGGTTATTTGTGAGTGTAATGTCAAGGCAGCCTAATGGGAGATGTGTGCCCCATTCCGTTTTTAAAACCGCGCAGCGCTGGGAGCTTCCCAGGTGTGATGTTAGTGCTGATTTTGCCTTTTTTCTCCGCTTTCCATCTGGGAGATGGAATAAAGCAGAAGCCCCGCGTTGCCTTCTGCAAGGAGACTGTCTCCTCTGCTGACAGCTCCACGAGAAATGTTCCCGTTGCTCTTTATGGGACCTTTAGCTTCCCCCTCTCGGGCCAATAATGCAGAGGCTGCTCCTTTGCGAAGGGAGCGCGTTGTGCGTAGATGGGTTCAGTTCCCCACCAGCTGACGGTGGTGTAAGGGAGGGATATGCACTTTGCTGTGTTGCTGCAGAAAAGCTGATCTTCCTGCCTTTCCCGCTCTTTGGGGCAGAGCAGAACATATGTGCTGTTACCTCTTAATTCTTCTGTCGAGCATTTGGGCTCATAAAAACCTTTTAGGGTTTTTGATGTGAGAAGCAGCCGATGGTGCGTGCTAAGAAACAAAGAGTGGTTTAAAAGGGAAAAAATAAAGCCCCGTATACTTCTTCCAGTAGCAGCGATGGTGAAAAAGCTTGTGACCCCCTCCTGTGACAGGTGACACTCTTCTTTGCTTGACTAATTGCATTGGATCTGCATACCTAGGTGGCAACCAGGGACTTGAGCACCGGCGTACCCTTTAAATAACAGAACATTGAAGCGTCATTGCTTTCATGTTTGTCTACTTGCTTCTAATTATTGAAGGCAGCTGACTTTAAAGCATAGGCCATTTCCTCCCCTTCCTGCAGCGGGGTCATAACAGCTTGTTTATATACTCCTGAGCTGGTTTGCTGCAACAGATTGTGACTTTAAATAGAAGGTTGCTAAGAGTGAGGTAAGGGTGCCGGGAGAAATGAGCCTTCTCCAAACAAGTCACTTGGTATTTAGGGGAGGTGGGAGCAGCAGGCAAAAAAGCATCGGTGGTGAGGTGAAGGATGGGTGGCTACCGTTGGCAGTCGGTGTAACAAGATCTATATGGAGGTATATATGTTCTTTTGGAAAGCAGAGGGTAGTACGGTTGAGCTGGCCGTGTCCTGGGGAAACCTCTCCCAGGATTTTCCTGGCCCATCTCACGAGACTGCGCCATTACGAGCTCGTTATTCATCCTCGGCAAATGCCAGTAGCTCCTGTTTGGCATTGGGCTGAATATCAAAAAAGTTGATTCATTGACTTAAAAAAACAAAACAAAACCTACACTGGACAAATGCTAGAAAATATGTGTTGGTAAAGAGGTGGACTGAGTGATGAACATATTTTCTATCTCTTATTTCTCTGACTCATATGGCCCTAGCTTAGCGCAGATTTTATTATCTTATCAAACAATTAATTACCTACATCCTTTAATTTCATATATATACAGTTCGAGATTGTTGTTTTTGTCTTCAAATGCCTCTTATCCTCTCCCCAGTAGACTGTTGCTGCTAAATAGATGGGATTATTTTCTCGGTGGCCGCGCCAGATTTATTTATGCTACTAAGCCTGCTCCAGGAGTTGGGGTGAAGACGACTATCAGACTATCAAATTTAGCTTTACCCCCTTGGATTTAGTCCCTGGCAGGCTTCTGCTAAAGTCTTGGGAAGAAAATTCATTAGATGAACCTTAGCATGATTTTTCCATGGCTTTGATTTTAATCAAAGTGCGGATTTGAAATTGTTTTATCATTAGAATCTGTTGACTGAACGTCGAGGCAAAGCAATTCCCCCCCGCCTGGTGGAGAGACGCATCCAGTGTGCTTAGGTAAATCCCAGACTGAGAGAGTGGAACAGCAGGAAGGGCAGAAATTAGCCCCTGAGGCTTGCAAATGCACTGCAGGCTGATGTCTTCCTGCATTTCAAGGACCCAAGTTCAATTGCAAGGCTGTTATTCTGCTTATCCATAATGGGCAAACTAATCAATCAAAATGGTCCGTCCTTAAGCCACGGCAGAAAGGAAGGCTGGTTTGCAATAACTGCCTTACGGGGGCTGAAGGATGCGAGTTAAACATAACATCCTTTTATCTCCTAATCTGCAAAATCAAGGCGGTACGTTTATCCCAGGTACCTGGGAGCAGAGGGAAGAGAAATTCAGGGGAAGCTCTTTAGTAGGTTACTAAGGAGTGGTTTTTGCATGAGGCGGTGGAGCTGGTTGTGTCTCTGAAGACCAATTTATACAAGCCCCAGTGACTGCAGCCAGCCAGTAACTCCCAAACCTCCGGGCTGCGGCTCAGCATCCTAACGCAGGAGATGCTGCGGGGAGGACCGGAGGAGGCTCAGCCTCACGCCCTGGACCTGTTATATCCTGAAGGAGGAAGGAAACCTGTGCCTCCGAGAGCTTGTGTGCCCCTGGCTTTGATAACACTTGCTGATGGAGATCCACCCTGGGTGGTACACATTTGGATTCTAAAGAGCTAAAGAGCTAAAGTGCCTGACTCAGACCCAACTTCCTTGAGAATGAAAAATAAAAAATAAATAAGAATTTACAAAAAATCTTAGTAAGGCTGTCTGCCTGCTGCTTTGGTTAAGCTGGTGGGGTATCCTGATCGTGGCAGCATCAAGCACAGCATTTAGCTACGCAGGCTGCAGGTAACAATACCCCCCCAGCCAGTGATTTTTCTTTGCTGCAGGTCAGAGCATCCTGGTGCCAGGACCGGTATAAACCCGGGGTGATGGGGCTCCTGGAAGTGGTGAATGGTGGTGATGTAAAGGAAGGGCAGCGCGAGGCAGGGGTGAAAGGCAGAGACCCTAATGACAGCGCCTGCCTGCTCGCTGGATTCTGCATGGAGATCAGCACTTCCAGCAACAAAAGAAAGTAGGTCAGAGCCAGGTCCCCCTCCCCGCCTGCGCGCTGGAAGCACATGTGTTGGATTACACGCCTGCAGATGGAAGCAGGAGACACTGCGATGGTGGTTTGGTTTGGTTTTGGGTTTTTTTTTGTGGTTGGACTCGATGATCTCTGAGGTCCCTTCCAACCACTACAATTCTGTGATTCTGTGAAAATGCAGCTGTGCAGGGAGAGGCTACACATATGCATGACAATAGCCTAGAGAAGGCTGAAATCCATCTTCAGAGAGCGGCGAGGCACAGGCACCCTTTGGAGAGACACCTGTGCTGGGAGAGACACAGCCCTTGGAGGTCCCTGGTCCTGGGTTGCCCGTGCCCAGGTGGAACAGCAGGCATTGCTCCTAAACGTGCCAGGTCATACCCAATGTCACACTGGCCATCACGCGAGCTCCCTTCCCACTGCCTTTTCGGTGAGCCTGGGAGGGCAGGACTCTTCATGCAGCCACAGACCAAGCCACATCCCTGCACATCATTCCCTCAGCTCCTACAAAACATTCCTTAACGTCACAGGATCTTCCCCTGCACAAGGCGGTGGGGTCAGGAAGCTTTCCTGAGCTGAGTCCAGACTTGAAAGACATCTCAGCAGCTGAGTGTGTTCTCAGCAGCGTCAGAAGGGAAAGGTCACTTACTGTTTTCTCTCTCCAGTCGCTCTGTAATGACAAAGAACACAGGAAAGAAATGAAAGACATTTGCATTTGCCTGGGATGCCCGTCTGAAGAATGGAGGCTCTTCTGCCCTCCCTCTGCAGAGGCCCATGGACACCACAGTCTCCCTCTTGCAAGGAACATCTCCTTGGGGAAGGGGATTGCTTAGGAAGACAAGAGGATTTACCATTTTCCTCCTGGAGGCGATCTGGAAGAGAAAAGGCACAGGCGTTAGCACAGAGGGGCTTTGGGGCTGCTGGCATGGTCTTGGGGTTGGCTCACACAAGAGGCCCTTGTTTTCTCTTCTCCAGGAAGGAAAAGCACGGCCTGGGGGCATCAGGGATGCATGCCCTTCCACAAAGGATACTCCTCTGCCCTGCCTCTCAGGCACCCCACCAACTCCTTGGGACACTTTGGAGTCCCTCTCCTGCACACAGCAGTGCTTGGCTTGAGAGACGGGATCAAATGCCTATTCCCCTGCGCGTAACTGTCAAAGGCCCCACGTGAGAGCAGTGGTGTCAGGTGGGGGAAGGAGGGCCCAGGGCAGAGAGGGAGGCAAGCAGCAGGCTCTGTTTGAGGCTTGAAGGGAGGCAGGCTGCCCCCAGGGACACAGAGCACTCCCCGTTCCCAGCCGGCACTCGAGGGACAAGCAGCCACCCACACAGCAAGCAGCACTCACCTAACTTCCCTTTCAGTTTTTCTGCAAAGGAAAGGAGAAAGGCAGTTTAGATGGGCAGAAGAAGGATGCATTGCCCCAGGGAAGGTGTTTGCTGGAGCTGGGATTCTTTTGCAAAGTGCATTCATGGACTAGTGCAAGGGTGTGATCACACCTTGGGTGCTGGTGGCTTGTAGCAGAACAAACGGAACTTGTCAAAGCCACACACATGTTGGCTTTTGTACACACTTTAAATCATATTCCTTCATTCCGTTCATACTTTCTTTCTTACTTCCTCTCTTCCTGCCATCTTTCCCTTTTTTTCCTCCTTTTCTTCCTCTCTTTTTTATATTTGACCTCTTTTCTCCTTCCCCCATTAGCCTTCTTCAAGGGTAAACCCTTTATATAGGCACCAGCCACACCTGAGGGCCTCGGTTTGTTGCCCTGAACATGGGCATCTGCTAAAGGGACCCCAAGGACACCACACTTGTGGCCTGAACCTCGTGGCCTTTACACCTACAAGTGTAAAATGCCCGTTTGAAGGATGTGATCTGCAAACAAAGGGTATGGCTTCCCAAATTGTGTTAGTCTTGAGGCCAATATGTCCGTCCTTGGCAAACTCTCTTGGTACTGGTAACCACCAGCAGTGCCATGGGAGGTGCCATGGACACTCCCCTGAGCTAAAGGGATCTCACAGAAGAGGGTCAGCCAACAAAGGTTACTTCTTGCCTTCACTTCTCTCGTTTGATGTCTTTGCCTCACCTTGTTGAAAGGCTCTGTGGAGTTGGACAGGAATGGAATGAGGATGTGGAAGATCATGGGACAGAATCTTTAACAGGGAGGAATTTCCAGGAAACGCAACTTGGGGATGGTTAAGATTAGCTGCCAGTTTAGGGGACCGACAGTGTAATACTTTCCACGTTCTCAAAATTCCATAGCATCTCTGAATGAAGTCTTAGGGAGTCTTAATGAGTTGCTCTTCTTCCCAAACGTTCTACTTCACCATGTCTTCTAGCTGTCATGTCATCTTTATTGAAGGTATCCCCCCATAGTGAAGGAGACTCATGGAGTGGTGGTTTGCATGGAGAAATGAGCTCTTACCATCAGCAAAATAAAAGGCATTTTAAAATGTCAATTCTTGTGACATTCGATTGAAAAATACACAGACATCGGTACTACCAGGAAGAGCTCAGCCAACCTGTGAGGGGCAGCAGGGTCTTCTCAATCCCAGCCTGCACCTAGATGGGTGCTGGGCACCCACACAGCTCCCTTCCCCACAACTGCTATTGCACTCTCCCTGTGGCCATTACTTCCCAATGCCTACAGATTCGTGCCTGTGTGTGCACTCTCTGCCCTGAGACCCCTCGTCCCTCATGTTTCTCCTGCTGAAAGGGCCAAAATCAATGGCAGGATGGTGGACCAAGACACAGGACATACACAGAAGCTGGGAACTAATATGGTAGTGATTCTGCCATGTGAGAACCACCATCCTTGGGGCAGAACCCGGTGAGAGCCTAGTGGTTTCACACTGACTCTGGCCATGCAAAAACATCCAGCAACGCAGTTGGGAACAACAGAGGGGCATCTTTCTCATCTAAAGCTCAGTGCCATCTAAGTTCAAATATTTCAAATAGGTTTTTTTTTCCTTTCTACCTGCAGCAGAAGTTTGACCTGCAAAAGAAGTAAGTTTTACATGACAATCTTTAACAAATGTTTTGAATATTGGCTTAGCAAATATTACATTCTTCCGTACTCCTGGAATCATCTGAAAGAGAGAACAAAGCAGAACTGATCAGAAATGGTGAGTCCATTTTCTGAGGCTGTACTCACCAAAGCCGAATTGTCAGCACATTGAGGATCCTCCAAGTTCAGACAAAATGTTTGCTGTTCACAGCATAGAGCAGGGGCTCTGTGCTGGAGGGAATTTGTGCCCAGCTTGTACAAATCTCTGGGACAAAACCAAAAGCGGAGGTGGTTTTAATGTAGCCAGTCCAACAAAACTGGTGGTTTCCTTAAACCTGGGTGAGGATACTTGTGAAAATGGAAACGTTTCAAAGCCAGGAGCAATCAATGTATACAACAGTGTAATTGGATGATGTGTAACAGAGCAGGGGAGTCAGAGCCCATCCTCTGCCTCCTGTCATGGGTTCCCTGAGTATTGCACTTGGCCTCCAGCTCATGTTCCAGAAGGGCACGAGGCTGCTGTCAGCCCTCTGTCATGTCTGCCGTGGATGGCTTTGATGCTTGAGGGCATGGACCTTGCTGACAGTGGCTGATCACTGCATTCTTGCTTGGTAGGAAGGAACTACGAAATGTAAGAGAATTCCTCTAATATCTTACCATTCTGTTTCAGCTTCCTGATAATCCAGAATGTTGCCAGTGTCAAGATGATATACAAGACTGCCAGAACTGTTTGTAAAATGGATGGCAAAGACCAACCTGCATTTTTTCAAAAAAAAAAATTGTATTTAGTATATCATCAAAGTAGAATTAAGTAGATCATTAAGTCTCTAAGGTGGCTCCACAGAAATTCTTTTTTTGAATGGCATCATAAATTACTGTCTTTGTCCCAAAGGACCCCCCAAATCAGGAGACTGCAGGCATATAAAGCTTTTTGATTCACAAATTGAACATTCCACTCCACTTAGCATCTACCTGGGAAAGGATGTATATTTCTCTCTGCGTTGAGGACTTTACCTGCCAAACTGGATCCCTTAATTGACCAGCAGAGTTGCTCCCTTCAAAGAAGGCAGGATTGAGTGGGACAAAGGGAAGCCCAACAAGGCCAAGTCACAGCACCGTGCTCACCCAAAGGGTGATCCAATCCTCCACCAGAGAATCCAAAGGCTCACCTTTCTGAGGTGCCCTGGGAGCCTCTTCTCACCCTGTCTAGACCCTACGCAGCATCCAGCAATGCCATGCTGGTAGACAATTATCTGCCCGAGGTACTGGAGGAACCTCTGTAACGGGAGGACCAAGCAAGAGCTCACCCTTCCTCTCACTCCCCAAGCAGGGCCTGAAGTGCCAGCACAGTGAGACAGCCATGATAAATAAACATCGAGCTTGGGTTTACCTTTGGAGAAGTTGCAGATAATTTCTGAAACTATAAAAGAAGAAAAAGATGGGTGAGGGGAAACAGGACTCACAGATGGGCCACTTGTTCATTAAGGCCTGACATCACTTACGTTCTGCCACTGCCTTCCCCTCAGGCTTCATCAGGCAGGAGAGGAAAGAGTCCTGGTACTGATCAAGGGGATCCCACGTCTACAACCCATTATGGATTCATAGGGAGTTGATAAGACACCAGGACGGGGCCCCCAGCATGTGCAAGGGACATCCAAAGAAAATTGACAGAAGCCCCAACCCTGGATTTTGATGGAAAACCATCCCTCATCCTACCAGGCCTCAAAAACCGTACCAATTAGTCCTCAAAGTCTTTAAAGTAGGTGTTGTCTCTTACCTTGTTGAGCCATGGTTCTCTGCTGTCCTGTTACCCCTTTAATAAAAGCATTGTTCGTTAGACCATTTTCCTTCTTTACTTGCAGGTTGGGAAAAGGAGCTCCCTGAGCACCCAAAAGTTGAGCTGCTTGACTGGATCAGAGCCAGGATCACTCCTTTCAGTGTGACCCTCCTGCTGATGTTCATGTCCCCATGGAAAGTTGGAGAAGTTGAGAAGTTGGAAACGTGAGAGCTAGCAAGAGGACCTGCTCGCAAGCCAGCATCTGCCTTCCCTCCCTCCACA
Source organism: Calidris pugnax (assembly GCF_001431845.1). NCBI lineage: Eukaryota > Metazoa > Chordata > Aves > Charadriiformes > Scolopacidae > Calidris > Calidris pugnax. Next base: position 17,737 of record NW_015090949.1, on the reverse strand, counting down.
TCCCACCACTTCACTCACCTAAGGAAGTACATGAGGAAAACATCAGGCAGATCCTTCCTGTTTTGAGCCCCAAAGGAAGTAACAAATCCCAAGTCTCTTTAACCTGGAAAATGTCAGCTGAGAAATTGAAAGTTTTCTTACCTTTTACAAACAGGAATACACATAGGAAAAGGATGAGGGAACAACATATTTTCGTTCGTCTTCTCTGGAGCCAGATACTCATCTTTTCTGATGTAAGAGACAGGGAAAGGTGGTAGAACAAAATCTTCTGTGAAACCAAGTACCACATCTCTTCTCTCCCCTTTAAACCTTGTGTTCTCTATCATCCCAGAAATAACTGTGACATTACTTCTGACAGGTTCACCTGCCCTGCTCTCAGCACCACTCCTGATTTTTACAAAAAGGTCACTGTTAAAGCAGTATTTGGTCTGAAGCTTCTGCAGGATTCTGGAGTCTGCCCATCCCTTCCTTTGTTACTCGTATCTCCTCATGATAGACGTGCTTTGACAGCAGCACAACGGGGCTGTTTGTTTCCTGTGAAACATTGCAGTCAAAAAGAGAAAAAAAGTCCACGTAAGGAAAACTCCATGGGTTTGTGATTTGCAGTCAGTGCAAACTGTCAGAGTTCACCAGGCAGGGAAAACATGCTTTTGGAAAGAGCAAATGGAATCACTGGGCTGGAAGAGAAATTCTCCTTTGTGGGCACGTTCTCTGACACTACCACAAGAATTATCCTTTCCAGTGTTTCGTCCTAATTAATACAGCAACAAGTAAAAGGCTGAGAGCTGGGTGTTGGCCACAATCCTTTCAAGCCTTTGCAGCTGCATCCACAAGAGGGACCTGAAGTGCCATTCCGGAGCAAGGCAGCAGGTCCAATGGGGCAGCCTCCTGTCTCTACCCCTCTCCTTTGCCCCACCACAGGTGGTCAAGGACATTGCAGGCGGCCATTTCAGGCAGCTGGACCCAGCCCTGAACAGGTTCATCTGCACCCAATCAGCTTCCTAAACTAGCTGAGAGCATGAATGCATGATTGTTAATGGTTGCTGGTCCTTGCTGCCTCCTGCTGGAGGTTGGATTGGTCCATCCAAGCTGCAGGGAGGGTTGGGACAAAAGGTGGCAGGAAGGGACTGTGTGATGTGGCCACCCCCAGCGCCACAGCATTGTTGCTGCCAGCATTTACTGAGTGGCCAATCAGCACTGAAAATGGCCTCGTGAAGAAGGATATTTTGGCTACTGTTTTTCTCTCATGGACTTTATAGTGTCCTATCTCTAGACCAGGTGCGTGGTAGAACAAAATCTTCTGTGAAACCAAGTACCACATCTCTTCTCTCCCCTTTAAACCTTGTGTTCTCTATCATCCCAGAAATAACTGTGACATTACTTCTGACAGGTTCACCTGCCCTGCTCTCAGCACCACTCCTGATTTTTACAAAAAGGTCACTGTTAAAGCAGTATTTGGTCTGAAGCTTCTGCAGGATTCTGGAGTCTGCCCATCCCTTCCTTTGTTACTCGTATCTCCTCATGATAGACGTGCTTTGACAGCAGCACAACGGGGCTGTTTGTTTCCTGTGAAACATTGCAGTCAAAAAGAGAAAAAAAGTCCACGTAAGGAAAACTCCATGGGTTTGTGATTTGCAGTCAGTGCAAACTGTCAGAGTTCACCAGGCAGGGAAAACATGCTTTTGGAAAGAGCAAATGGAATCACTGGGCTGGAAGAGAAATTCTCCTTTGTGGGCACGTTCTCTGACACTACCACAAGAATTATCCTTTCCAGTGTTTCGTCCTAATTAATACAGCAACAAGTAAAAGGCTGAGAGCTGGGTGTTGGCCACAATCCTTTCAAGCCTTTGCAGCTGCATCCACAAGAGGGACCTGAAGTGCCATTCCGGAGCAAGGCAGCAGGTCCAATGGGGCAGCCTCCTGTCTCTACCCCTCTCCTTTGCCCCACCACAGGTGGTCAAGGACATTGCAGGCGGCCATTTCAGGCAGCTGGACCCAGCCCTGAACAGGTTCATCTGCACCCAATCAGCTTCCTAAACTAGCTGAGAGCATGAATGCATGATTGTTAATGGTTGCTGGTCCTTGCTGCCTCCTGCTGGAGGTTGGATTGGTCCATCCAAGCTGCAGGGAGGGTTGGGACAAAAGGTGGCAGGAAGGGACTGTGTGATGTGGCCACCCCCAGCGCCACAGCATTGTTGCTGCCAGCATTTACTGAGTGGCCAATCAGCACTGAAAATGGCCTCGTGAAGAAGGATATTTTGGCTACTGTTTTTCTCTCATGGACTTTATAGTGTCCTATCTCTAGACCAGGTGCATAACGTGGGCCCACCATTTCTCTAACATATCAGTAGATGGTTTTAGGTCAGAAAGCCTCCTTTGGCTGCTATCTCAGCCTGGACGTTTCCTCCACAAGCCCAGGGCCACAGGGAGCACGTGCCTCACGAGTGACTTTTGTGCAGCTACACTAACCAAAGCTACAGGAAGACTTCACAGCTTCACAGAGTCGTACACGCTAACCAATAGCTGGGCTGAAATATAGGAAGTCAAGTTCTTCTACCTTATAAAAGTCTATTCCTTGCTCTGTGTCTTGCTGAGAGTGTGACGTTTCACTCTCTGCTCCACTAAAAGAAAAAAAAAGTTCGAAACAGTTGCAGACTTTGCTGAAATCACTGAGTTGCGAGGAGGAAGGAAGGGAAGGAGGATCAGGCACAGAACTCACTAGGGCTGCTGTTCCTTCACCTCTGGAAGGCAAGAGAGTCACAGAGGGATGGAAGGAGCAGAAAGGGCTGGTAGTGATGGGGTGAGGGAGCACTGCAGGCAGGAAACACCTCCTTGGAGCGAAGGTGAAAGCAAGCTCTTTGCTCCAACCATCATAATGCTTAATCTTTGAACCCATCTGTTTTTCAACTGGCCTGAGTCCAGGTAGGTGCAAAGATGAAAGGCCAGTACAAAAGGAAGATAGAGTGATGGGAAGGAGAATGGTTTTGGTTTTTTTTTGCAGTGGAGCCTTGTTGGACTGACTGGAACTGTTTTTGCACAGCCATTTCTGGGAAGAGGAGTGGTATAGCTCATTGTGCTGAGCTCTTTCTTCTTCCAGGGGTCATACCATCAGGAAATAAGAGTAGGAGCAACCTCCATTTTCCATCTCCTCTGTTTTTCAACCATCATTTAGGCAAGGTTCATTACAAAAAAACCAAAACACACCAAAAAATCATACCTAAACAAACCCATGATTAAAAAGGTAATCATTTCCATTTGAAGACTAGTTCAACATGTTTTATAGCACCAGTGCCCAACATCTGGGAAAGTGGGATGTACCTTTCTGTGTGGACGCAACCATTAGCAAGAAAAGGCAGGTGCCCATGCACAGGGGTCCCTAGTAAAACAGCAGCTTAACCTGAACATGTGAAATTTGGAAAAGTTATTCTCAACTTCCTGGTGCTCAGTGATCTGATTTTCCCACCTCTCAACTATGCATCAGTTCACTTACTCAACACTATTGCAGAGTCGCAGAATGATATGGGGTTAGAAGGGACCTCTGGAGATCATCTAGTCCAATCCCCACCGCCAAAGCAGGTCCACCTAGAACAGGTTGCATAGAAACTTGTCCAGGCGGGTTTTGAATGTCTCCAGGGACAGAGACTCCACCACCTCTCTGAGCAGCCTGTTCCAGTGCTCTGCCACCCTCAAAGTAAAGAAATTCCTCCTCATGTTTAAGTGGAACTTCTTATGTACAAGTTTGTGCCCATTTCTTCTTGTCCTCTTACCAGAAATCACTGAAAAAAGACCGGCCCCTTCCTCTTGACACCCAACCTTTAAGTATTATAAGTATTGATCAGATACCCCCTCAGCCTTCTCTTCTCTAGACTAAAAAGACCCAAGTTCCTCAGCCTCTCCTCATACGGGACGACCCCAGGCGCTTAATGATCTTTGTAGCCCTCTGTTGTACCCTCTGCAGCAGTTCACACAGAATCTTAGTGGTTGGAAGGGACCTCTGAGATCATCGAGTCCAACCACAAAAAACAAAACAAAACAAAACAAAAAAAACCCAAACAAATACAAAACACACCACACCAAACGCCCACCAAAAACACCGCACCCACCAACTAAACCCCACACTCAACACCTCACCATAAACCAATAACCTTGGGCACTAGAGCCTGCCCTGAAGAGCCATGTCTATATGTTTCTTAAATACCTCCAGGGATGGTGACTCCACCACCTCCCTGGGCAGGCTGTTCCAGGGCCTGACCACTCTCTCAGTAAAGTAGTTCTTTCTAATATCTAATCTAAATCTCCCCTGCCCCAACTTCAGACCATTTCCTCTGGTCTTGTCGTTCGTCCTTTGGGAGAAGAGGCCAACACCTGCCTCTCTACACCCTCCTTTCAGGTAGTTGTAGAGGGCAATGAGGTCTCCCCTCAGCCTCCTCTTCTCCAAACTAAACATGCCCAGTTCCCTCAGCCTCTCCTCATAGGACTTGTTCTCCAGGCCCCTCACCAGCTTGGTGGCTCTCCTCTGGACACGCTCCAGCACTTCAATGTCTTTCCTGTAGTGAGGGGCCCAAAACTGAACACAGCCCTCAAGGTGAGGCCTCACCAGTGCCCAGTACAGAGGCACGATGACTTCCCTCCTCCTGCTGGCCACGCTATTCTTGATACGAGCCAGGATGCCATTGGCCTTCTTGGCCACCTGGGCACACTGCTGGCTCATGTTCAGCTGGCTGTCCACCAACACCCCCAGGTCCTTTTCTTCCGGGCAGCTTTCCAGCCACTCTTCCCCAAGTCTGTAGCGTTGCCTGGGGTTGTTGTGACCAAAATGCAGGACCCGGCACTTGGCCTTATTAAACCTCATCCTATTGTCCTTGGCCCATTGATCCAGTCTGTCCAGGTCCCTCTGTAGAGCCTTCCGACCCTCAAGCAGATCAACACTCCCACCTAGTTTGGTGTCATCTGCAAATTTACTGAGGGTGCATTCGATCCCCTTGTCCAGATCATCAATAAAGATATTGAACAAGACTGGCCCCAGAACTGAGCCCTGAGGGACACCACAGGATGTTCCCTGTCCTTCTGGAACTGGGGAGCCCAGAACTGAACACAGCACTCCAGATGTGGCCTCATCAGGGCAGAGCAGAGGAAAAAGATGGCCTCCCTCAACCTGCTGGTCACACTCTTCTTGATGCACACCAGGATACCATTGGCCTTCTTGGCCATGAGGGCACATTGCTGGCTCATGGTCATCATCCTATTGTCCACCAGGTCTCCTAGGCCTTTCTCCTTGGAGGTGCTCTCCAGCAAGTCAGCCCCAACCTGTCCTGGTGCAGGAGGTTATTTCTCCCCAGGTGCAGCACCCTACACTTGCCTTTATTGAGGTTCATCAGGTTCCTCTCTGCCCAGCTTTTCAGCCTGTCCAGGTCTCGCTGTGTGACAGCACAACCCTCCATTGTGTCAATGACCCCTCCCAGTTTTGTATCATCAGCAAACTTGCTGAGGGTACACTCCATCCCCTCATCCAGGTCATTGATGAAAATACTGCAAAGGACTGGACCTGGTACTGACCCCTGGGGGACTTCACTCCTTACAGACCTTCAGCTAGATTCTGTGCCACTCTCTGAGCTTTGTCTTTCAGACAGATATTAATCCACCCTACTGTCCATCCATCTAACCCACACTTCCTAAGCTTACCTGTGAGGATGCTGTGGGAGACGGTGTCAAAAGCCTTGCTGAAGTCCAGGTAGACAACATCCACCGCTGTGGTGGTGTGTTCTCCCTGTTTTTCCCCTCCCCCCACACTGGCTCCTGCCCGGCCTTGGCCACCACGGCCATCACAACAGCAGCTGTGAGAACTTGCACCCGGACTTTGGGGGATGGATGGCAAGCACATTCAAAGTACTGTCTGGAGGGGGGACCTAGAAATTTTGTTGCCATGAAAATATGACTATAGGTCAATTATCTTACTGTATAAATAGTGGACAGTCCCAGAGCCCCTGGAGCTCTCCTGTTGGGCAGCGGGCTGCACGCCAGGATCTCCCCTTTGGTGAGGACACTCGCTTAAGGTTCTTCTCCTCGAGGTTGAGAGATTCCTTGCCACAACAGATTCTCGGTAAGTGACTAAGAGCATCCTAAACTTTGAAATCTTAGCTAAGTAATGTAAAGGATTGATTGTGCATATATAATCCTTTAGACATAAACCATTGACCAAGTCTGGGACTAGGATTGGATCCAGCCGCACGCAGACTCCTCTCTGAGGAGTTTAGAAAGCCAGGGGGTCCTTTCTGAACCTCGTGTCTCAACGGGAGGGTCTCCCTGACAGCTGTCCATTTTGACATACGTTATATTTGTATCCAACACGGGCAACGTTTGCACTTCCTCTACCATCACACCTAATTGGCTCATACAGTGTATTTAAATTTAAATACAGTGTATTTAAGCAAATACACTGAAAGATTTGATCTTTTTTTCAGTATTTATATCTTACATGTGAGTGTCTGAATTGATTTCTGTGTGGGTTTCAGATGCTGAGGGTTGATCATTTGTCTCACCAGCTTCTTCTTCTGTTTCTGTCAGAGAAACATCACTGAGATCTTGAGATCTCTAAAACAGATGTAATAAATGACGGGAATGAGTATTGACCCCTGGGCTACACCACTATTTACTGTCCTCCAGCAAGAATTTCTGCCTCTGAGCAGCACCCTCTGGGCCTGGCCTTCAGCCACTTTTCAATCCCCCTCACTCTCTGCTCATCCAGCCCGTGCATCCACATCTTCTCAGACCCTCCCTCACAGGAGGACCCTGTCTGCTCACCTGCCTTTGATCCTGACCTGGAGGTTCCTGAGTCAAGAGCTGAAATGCAGTTCCCATCCATCACAGAGTCCAGTCTGGAACTTCCCCAGTTCCTGGTGCCTGCCGGTGACATCTCCCTGGGAGCTTTATATGGATTTGTATAGATTTGTTTCTATTGTATCTTTTTCATGATTTCCTATTTTAATTTTTATTAACATTTCATTAAAGTACTTTAGGTTTTTTTCTAAATTCATAAATCTCTTATTTCTCTTCTTCCTGTCCTTGAAGCAAGAGATGGGAGAAAACATCTGTTGTCTTGTCACTGGACAGCCCGGCCTGAACTGTGACACCAGGTTTGACCTAATACCTGCACGTGCCCCAAAGGGGTACAGCCAGAAGAACCCAAGGGGTCAGTCCACCTTCCCATGTGTCCCCAGATGTCCCATGTTGCACAGCAGGGTGGGAAGGACAGTTCAGAGCTGTGGGACAAGGAAAAATCCAAATAAATCCAAATAAAAATCCCTAGGAGACTGCTCTGTGGTGGCTTCATTGTCAGCATTTGCACTTGTGTCTGCATCGTGCTGGGCAGAACTGGGGTTGGCTCCTGATATGGGGACCTGCACTTGCATTTGTGCTGCAGAGCAATAGAAAATTGGGGTATTTGCCCTCCTCCAGGCACCTCATGGGAAGAAGAGGCACCCTCAGACGGACAACCTCAGGGGAAAAAGCAAGCACCACATTTGTGGACCAGGGATCTCTAGTAAGACTTGGCTCATACATCAAACAACATCATCTAAATGCAGCCAAAGGCTGTGGGGAGCCCCAAACACCTGCATTTGCCTTTCAGGGAAACTTTGGAATATGGGAGTCTAAAGCAATCAGAGCAGGAAAGATTGGGGTCACCCTCCATCAGCATTTTAAATGTCACCCACAGGTCCCAGAGAGTGAGAGTCAGAACAACATCCCAGCCCTCAGCACCACAAGAAAAAACATTGTTTCCTATTTTATTGCCCATTTCATGAAGAGCAATATGGAGTAGAAACCTGTGGGAGCCACATTTGTGGACCAGGGATCTCTAGTAAGACTTGGCTCATACATCAAACAACATCATCTAAATGCAGCCAAAGGCTGTGGGGAGCCCCAAACACCTGCATTTGCCTTTCAGGGAAACTTTGGAATATGGGAGTCTAAAGCAATCAGAGCAGGAAAGATTGGGGTCACCCTCCATCAGCATTTTAAATGTCACCCACAGGTCCCAGAGAGTGAGAGTCAGAACAACATCCCAGCCCTCAGCACCACAAGAAAAAACATTGTTTCCTATTTTATTGCCCATTTCATGAAGAGCAATATGGAGTAGAAACCTGTGGGAGTGGTGAAACCAAGGCAGTGGTCACTGCAGAAGCTGTGGGTGCATCCACAGGTCCAGGTTGATCACTTCCCATGTCTCCCCTGGGGAGGGGATGGAGCACGTGGCACCGCAAATGTCATGCTCAGGTGGGGTTCTTGGTCTTGGTGAATTTCCCAGTCCAGACTTGTCTGACCCTCACTGTCAGGGTTTGCATGGAGAAAAGCAGGACTTTCACTGACCAGCTCTGCTGTTCCCCTACCCTCTCCCTTCTCCCTCTTCACAGAATCCATGAGGTTTAGTGAAGCTCAGGTCAGATGTTCTTGTACTATTTTGGACCAGACTGTTTGGGAAGTCCCAGTCTGTGTTGTGGTTGATGGTGAGGGGTTTCCCCTCCTCTCCTGCCTCACCAAGGCCTGGCCTGAGGAAGGGGTACAGCTTGGTGGACCCTTCAAGGCCTTTGATGGGGATTTCCAGGATGCAGTATGAAGTCCCAAGGTTGTAGAAGGAGAGTGTGCTCTGCTCTAAGTCCAGGTACAGCCCAACCACTGGTAGCTGGACACTGCTCCATGACAGTATCTTGTCATTGGCCTCCTCAGGCCAGTACTCCCCCCTCACCCTTCTCAGCGACCAGACCCCATCCTCAGGGAGCTCCTCCCACCTCCTCTCTTTCAGTGTCCCCCTCACAGGCTCCGTCAGCACCCCCAGCTCCCAGTCCAGACCATTTCCCACCAGCACCTCCCAGTAGTGCTGCCCAGAGGCAAAGCCCTCCCTCCCCACCACAACGGGGAGCTGGCCCTCGGTGATGGACCGCTGGGCAGGTGGCTTGTGCTGGACTGTTCTGCGGTCAGAGGACACAGCAAGCTCCGAGTGTTTGTGTGCTTCATCCAGGGTGATGGGCACTGGGGAGAGAGAGGAGGAGCCATTAGTGGCTACTGGGCAAGAGGGCCAGGAGCAGAGATCCTCATGAGAAGAGGCACCAGGTGCCTCCTAGAGAAAGCACTGGAAGGAGAGCTCCTGCTGCCAGCTCAGCCTGGAGACTAAGCCTGGCTTCTAGCCCGAGGCTGGTGCCTCTTTCCTCAGAGGCAAAGCAGGACAGCTTCATTCCCAAGCCTGCTGCTCCCAGCTCTGCCCTCTGAGACCTCGGCCATGGGTGTAGCGAGACCCAGGGAAGCATCCAGCCCATGTCCATGTGCTTAGCAGAGAGCAATGTTTTGGGTAGCTTGTTGCAGAAGAAACCAAGGGGACTTGCCCCCAGTGCCCAGACCTCTCCTTTACTTCCAGCCCTCCTGTCTGATTCCACCTCCACACACTTACCCATGTGGCTTCGAGCTCTTCTGAACACTGTTAAAAAAAAAGGAAACCCAAATCAAAGGCAATACAGTGTGTTCAAAGGCCCAAACACTCATGCTGGGTCCATGTCCCTCCCACATTTTTGGCTCAGTGCCCCCCTGTGCCTGAAGGGTGGTATCTCAGAAGCAATGGAGAAAGCCTTGTGTCCTGGCATCAGCTGGGATGGAGGAGGGAGGACTGCTGTGTGGCCATGGCCTAGCTGAAACCTGCCATGTAGAGAGGACAGTGGTGTGAGGAAAAAGTAGGCTTCTGTTGACAGTCAACGCTGAGCATGGCTTTCCCACATGTATGTGGTGCTCTCACCTCCAGGATGGTCATCACACACCCCCAGCTGACCCATGAGGAAAGCACAAACTTAGAGCCAAGCTCTCTGACCCTGCAGAACTCACTCTGCTGTGGGACAACCTGGGTCTCAGCTCATGCCATCTGGAGTCCCTGATCTGTCCTCCAGCAGGAGCTCACCCAGGTTCCCCAGGGGGATGGGGCAGAAGGCCGTGTCTGGGCTCTGCTTTGCGAGGACTGTGGGGTCCAGGGAAGACGCTGCTCCCAACCACAGACAGACTTGTGTGCAAAGAGGCAGAGGAAAGGAAGATGCCTTGACTTACCCTGTTCACTGCTTAGTGCATCTGAAACAGAAACAGGGAGTGTTATGGGCTGCAGTTTGGTCAGTGAGAGGACACTGGCACTGCTGGATCCAGACAGATACCCGGGGAGAAGAATGATGACCAGAGAGCAGGATAACTGGTCACCATCCATCCCTAACTCCGGGGTACAGCATCAGAGACATCTCTGCATTGCCAAGGGCAGTGCAGTTCTGTCTCTGTTCCACAATGGCAACACCCCTCCCATTGCCCACTGGAAATGGTCTCTTACCGATTCGAAGATTCAGGTCACCCCGTTCTGCAACAGAAAGAGGAGAAAAACATCTTTGCTTTCCCTGTGGAGGATTTGAAGCAGGAATTTCAGATGTCCCTGCATCAGGTCTGCATGGGAGTGTGGCAGGGCTTGAAGGGACTGTGGGGTGATGTCCCTCCTGAGGGTGGTGCCCTGGGGGAGCCAGATCAGCCCATGGCATCTCCATTTGTGTGAGGTGGGTGCTGCTGATGGCTGCAGGTGTGGATTTTGGTCTGCAGACACCTTGTCCTCAATTTCCCTCTTGGGACCTGGTTATGGGAATGAAAGGAGGATGTGAAGGAGAGGGAACCTTGGTGGAGGGCAAGAGTGATGAAGATGGATTGCTGGTGGGGTTGTTCTTAAGTCATCGCCTGACACCCACTCTGTCCCTTCTGTCCCACACTAATGCAAGGAGGTGGTGGGTTCTCTCTGTGATTTGGATGTGGGGAACTACCACATCCTTCCCTGAACAGTTGGCTTCCTGGGAAAAGGAAACTGAGATCTCCCGAGGGTTGTGCTCCTGCTGCTTGTGACAGATGAAAGGATGAGAGCAGAGGGGATTTGAAGCCACTTCATGGCAAAGTGTCCTGGGGAAGGAGCTGGCGTCTTCCTCTGCTGGTGGCTGGAGAGCCAAAGGGGCTCTCGGGAATGCAGTGTTTTTCACATGTTGACAAACTCCTCAGCTGAGAGAAGAGGGCGAGTGTCTCAGCTTTGCTCTGTGCCTGCAAGGAAAGCTCTCTCCAACTGATGGGAGGAAGGTGTTTGTGAGTGGGCACCAAAGTGGGTACTCAGAGAAAGAGATCTGCCTTACCTTGCTCCCATAAAGCTTCCCGGTATTTTCTCCTGGATGCCCTCTGTTTTGCTGTAATGTTCAAAGAACAGAGTGAAATAAGTTCTGAAGCACAAAGAAAATTCCAGGAAGGGGATAGTGATGCCATGTGTGGATTGGATGGGAAAAAGCATCTGAATTCAGCCAGGACACGTCACTGGAAGTTGGGTGGTCAAGGGGAGGATGTGAACATGTCATACTGGGATGGGGGCAGAACATAAGAAGAACTTTTATTTGGCCCAGCCTGTTCCATTGTATGAAGAAGATGAGCTCTTTGTCTAGATTTTGCCACTCTGCCGTTGTTCTTGTTGTATCACCAGCCTCAATATAAGTGGCCTAAAGAATCTTGGATGAGGTCAGGCTCTTCTCAGTAGTGCCCGGTGTCAGGACAAGGGACCATGGGCATAAGCTGGAACACAGGAAGCTCCATCTGAACACACAGAAAAACTTCTTTCCTGTGAGGGTGCCAGAGCCCTGGAATGGCTGCCCAGAGAGGGTGTGGAATCTTCTTCTCAGGAGATATTCCAATCCCGCCTAGATGTGTTCCTGTCCAGCTTGCTCAGGGTGACACAGCCTTTGGCAGGGGATTTGGACTGGATGATCTCCAGACATCCCTTCCAACCCCTACAATTTAGTGATTCTGTGGTTCTGTAACCACTTTAAATCTCACCATTCATGTTACATCAGCCATCTCCATTTCCCACCTTGAACCTTGTCTGCTCTGAACCCTCCAGGGTGATGGTATTGGGTCGGGGCAGCTGAGACAGAGGCCACTTTGCACAGTGGTGGGACTGTGACCACATTGATCCCTGAGTGCAGACCTTCCGCAGGACTTGGGTCATATCTCCCACCCTGCGTGGGTATGTCCACCCCCACAAGTGCCGAGCGTGGGGTGGAAGGAGGTCTGAGCTCTTTTGTCTTGTTCAGGGACTGTCTCTCTCTCACAGGCAGGTTTCAGGGAGGCTGATAACAAAGGTCCCTTACCTCTAAAGACCAGAAAAGCACCAGCAGCCAATGTGAGAAGAAATAAAGTGAAGAGTATCCAGAAGGCAGGGACCCACGGAGAGGCACGTGGAAAAACAGCACCTGTGAACAGAAAATATCTGAGTGTCATCTGGCAAGATGCAATATTTCCCAGAAGTTGTGTACCCACTCAAGGAGTTCCTGTAGAGATGAATGGAGAACTAATCACAGTCCTGCACTTTCGAGCAGAGCTGCCTTCTCTAGGGATGGGTACGGTATCTAGGGCAGGAAGGACCCTTCCCATTTCTCACTGACACCCTGCAGTTATTCATGATGGTCTGAGATCTGTGTAGCTGGACTGCAGAGCTATTGTGTTCTCTGTCATTGAAAAGGCCCTTTCAGGGCTTCTAGGATCAAGAACGGACAGCAAAGACTTCTCAGGATGATGTGACTCACTCGAGAGCTGCACAGTAGTTTTCTTCTCAGTCTGCACCAGGGGGTTCAGGATTTGACAGGTGACTTTTCCCACTTCCTCTCCTGTAACCACCACTCGACTCAGCACACTGAAGAGTTGGTGGCTGTCCTGATTTATTTCAGTGTCCGGATTCAGGCTGTGCTTATTCTGAGAAACCCACTGGACAGTAGGTTTGGGGAACCATCCATGTGATCTGCAGGCGAGCTCAAGCCCGTGCCCTTGAGGGCCCAGCATCTCAATGAAAACTTCACCAGTACCTGAAAGGCAAGAGAGTTTGTTATTGGGAGAAATGCGTTTCCACGAAAGCAGCTCTACCTTGGATTCATAGTTCTTGCTTAATCCAGAGTTTGCTCCAATGTCCTGCCAGTTTCTCTCAGTCCTTAACCTCATCTTTAAAATCATCTTTCTGAGATCCCAGACTCTATCTGCCATATATGCCAACTTTTCTTTGGCTGAGAAAAGGCAATTCTGTGGGATGCACTTGCCTCTCAGCTCCCCGCTATTTCTTGGAACAGGCAGACAGAAGACGTGTGGCTTTATATCTTTTTTTAAAATATGAATCTGTAGGAGCCTTGTCCAAGTTTGAGGAGATAGAAAGCAGAAAAGAGCACAGTAAAGCTCACTCAGCTTATTCCCTAGCATCTTCCTAGCTCGGGCTGGCACTAAAAGATCACTGCCTGGGGACTGCACCAAAGCTTCTTGGGGGAACCACACACTTGGGGTTCTTCACTGTGAGGGTAGTGGAGCACTGGAACAGGTTGCCCAGGGAGGTGGTTGAGGCCCCATCCCTGGAGATATTCAAGGAGAGGCTCGATGAAGCCCTGGGCAACCTGGTCTAGTTGGGGGTGTCTCTGCTGACTGCGGGGAGGTTGGACTAGATGACCATTGGAGGTCCCTTCCGGCCTGGGCAATTCTATGATTCTATGATTCTCCCGTGTGGGATGCACCACATACATATCTATGTCAGATTCTGAGTCCGAGCTGGATTTCCTAGAAATTTTTCCCAGTCAATGGACAACATCCGGTTTTTTCTCTCTCCTATCCCAAAAGATGCTCTAATCTCCTTTGGATAAGGGGATGCTTTTTTCTCATCAGTGAGTCCATGCTAACCAGCTCCTCCTGATGTTATAGATACTTATGCACAAATGATGCCTACTGTCCAGCTTGGAGGTGAACTGGCAGGGCAGAACATCTCCTTCACCAGCTGGGAAATCACAAGAGTGAAGACAGCCATTCACATCACTGCAAGTCAGGTATCCTGAGAACTTTTATGTCTCTCAGGTGGCCTTACACCTACCCAGCAGTGACTACTGCAGCTAGTCAGCCCCACACACACCACAACAGGGGCGAGGCATGAAGCCCGCAGGACATCTTTTGGCATGGGAACTCACCCCAGTCTCTTAGGAGCTTTAAGCAAGCTGTTCCTGCAAGCTCCATTTCACCGTTCAATGACACTGCCTTTGAACATGCATGTTGAAATCCTTTTGAACATGCATGTTGAAATCCAGGCCCCGTCTCTCCCAGAAGATTCAAATTTTAAACTCCTTCCTTGCCTAAAACCACCATGAACCTCATGGAGCTGGTCAGATCGCCAGTTCCCTGGATTCCCACCTGGGTGCTGACACATGGGTTGAACTTTTCTTGGCTCCTTAGAGACCTCTCAGTGACTTAGAATTAAGGTATCCCATCAGAGCAAAAGGCAGGTGCCATGTGGCACACTGGCTGATGTGAGTGGGGAGGTGACATGTTGGGTCCTATGGGTGGGGCATCAGCTGGGGGACAGTGCACTTCCAGATAACTTCTTTCCCTCTGTAAAAACTTCACCCCTACACCCCCTAGCCCATGAGATCTCCAACCTGCAATGTTGAGCACAGTGGCTGCATCAGCGCTCCAGTCCCTGGACATCACGAGGCAGCGGTATGTTCCTTCATCTGCTGGCTGGACGCTCTTCAGTGTAAGGGACACATTGCCGGTGGCAAATCCATCTGCTGGCAATGATGTCCGCCCAGGGTATTTCTGTGTTGATTTGCCATCAAACTGCCTGTATGTGTGGATGTCCTCCACATGTCTGTCTGTGATTTTCTTCCATTGCACTTCAATGTTCTCCAGTGGCTTTGTGGAAGAGATGTGGCACGGAAGGATTGTGTCCTGGCCAACAATTCCCATTACATTCTTGGGAGAGGTGACCTCAAAATTTTCTGTGGAAACCAAACTTGGGTGAGCATCTGGTTGAAATCAGTCAGGAAAAGTGCCAGCGTGAAGAACACAGAGGACTGGGACAACCATTTATCCCCAATCCAGAGAAAGGGGAGAAAATTGAAAGTTGCAAATATTCACTAATGACATTGGTCCCTTCTGTTACTGCACTTTCAGGTCATGAGACAATAGATCATGAGAGAAAGATCCCAAACAATGGAAAGAAATGAAAAAAAAAACAAAACCCAAAAGGAGATGTTTTGGGGAAACTGTTGGTTCAGAAAAACTTAGAAAAGCATAATTAATGGTTTGATGAAAATAGTTAATGTGTTTTTCTTCAGTTTCTATAAAAGTTTCTTTAGGTTTTATAACAGATATATAAATGAAGTTTTTGTTTGGAGCATTCATTCACTCACTTTCTCCTTTTGTTCTTTTCTTGCTGGCAAAATGAGGGCAGGGAAAATTGGAAAGCCCAAAGTGATAGAAGAGGGGAAGAAACTAGGGTGATAGAAGTTGTATAGGATGAGACTATCTGGGGGAGAGGGGCAAAAAAAATTTTCTTGCTGGCAAAATGAGGGCAGGGAAAACTGAAAAGCCCAAAGTGATAGAAGGGGGGGAGAAGCTAGGGTGATAGAAGTGGTATAGGATGAGATTATTTGGGGGAGAGGGGCAAAAAAAAAGTTTAAAAGAATGTACAGAGACATTTCATCCAGCTTCCCAGCCTGCCTTGCCCCTTTCCAACCCTGTGTCATCCTCAGTGGGGCAGCTGTGCTGATGCAAACTGTTTGTGCAGCAGGGAAATGCTATGGGCCCTGTGCAGGGGTAGATGTGGCAGAGCTCCCTTGGGTTGGGGCTTCTCATTTCCACCAAGAAATGGAAACTCAGGCTGGAAAGGGATGGATTGACCAATAGCAAATAGTCAGGGCAGCTCTGGCTCTTATGGTTAAAATGAGACTTTTTCAGGAGAGCATGACCCTCAGCTTGAGCACTTCTTATCACCTGCAGACTTTAATCCCTCAGAAATGAGCAGAATAACACATGAACGGTTACCTGAGAGAGGGATGGCTGTAAGCAGTGCCACAGCAAACAAGAGGCATCTCCTCTGGTCCATCCCTGCTGTCACACATGTGGGACGATCACACAGCTGACCTGAAACAGGCACAGGAGGAAAGTACACGAAGAAGGGAAATCCTGTCCTAAACCCATCCGATACCTCTCAGATGGCACTTGCCATTGACTGCGCCTTCTGAAGGTGCAAAGTGCTCAAGTGGTTGAGTTTAGACACTGAGAAAACCTGTGCCTCTCCAGAGACTTCAGTTAACCATCTGGGAATTTCTCGCAGTCTAACACACTCCCAGGAAGTTGTGACGGGATATGCAAGAGGGAAAAAATCAGCTCAGTCCTCACTGCTTGCTGCAAAATTTGATGGCCACCTTAATTAACACACCAGTTTGAATCTCTGCTCTGAGTTTCATCAGTCTCTCTGTCCACGCTCTGAGATGCGAGAGAAAGGAGGAAGAATCTGCTCACCCACTCCCGTGCTTGGGTTTGGGGGATGGGAAACCATCCTGTTTGCTCTCCTGAAGATGCTGCTCCCTGAGAACCATCAAATGAGTGACAGGCTCTGACACAAACCTGATATAACTTAGGGAGCTGCACCAGTGTTGGCTTTGCTGCACTACGCTAAAAAACTTGCCCTTCTCTGTCTCTGGTGCTCCTTGTAGACTTTGATATTTCCAATAAGTGATTGGCTGTTCTTATCTCAGTCCCCATAGAACACTTTTGGTGTGATATCTTTATTACTTTATTAGTGTTCAATGTTCCATGTTCAGTGAGCAGCGAGGAAGGTAGGGCAACCTGATGACTCCCAAGCAGGAACTAATCACCCTGCACTGCAGTGTCTGGATACATCCCTGCATCCCAGAGAAGGTGGCCTACAGGTCTCACAGCTACATCTGATGTGACTAAATGGGGTGCTGTTAGAACAGGAGTGATGGTGCGGCAAAGCAGAGGTCAGTCTACCTTATTCTGGATTAATTCTTGTGCTGGGAAGGCGGCTGCCCTGTTTGGACAACTGGGTAAGTACAAGTGGAGTGACAGGGGAAGGATTCCATTCATCTGTTTTTTGTCATAAATTCTCCCTCTTCAGTTGCTAAAGAGAGACAGGGACTCCCGGAGGTGTTTTATGAAACCAGCCACAGACAGGAACGGTTGGGATTCATCTCCACCTATCTTGGATATTGCAGTACATGAGACTCACATCATCCGAGAAGCCACAGGCCTTAAGGTGAGATGCAGCCCCTGACTGCATCACCCACGTCTCCATAAACGATGCAGGCAGGGCAGGGCACTGAAGGTGACTTTGCAACTGGCACCAAATCTTATAAACTGTCATGTTAAATTCTGCTCTTTCTACTCTCCAGGGTTTTCGTGGGTTTGGACATGCACTAAGTGGGTGCTTTGCAGGTAATTGTCACATGAGGATGTATGGAATTCTGTTGGAGACATTGATTTGGAGATCTAATATGGGAAAAGAATTAATCTTGCTTAGAGATTAGGGGGTTGCTCTGGGGCTGTTTCAGATATTCAGGTGTTCACCTCAAATACTATGTCCAGTTTTGGGCCTGTGGCTACAAGAAAGGCATCAAGGGGCTGGAGCAAGTCCAGAGAAGGGCAACAGAGCTGGTGAGGGGTCTGGAGCACAAGTTGTGTGAGTAGCGGCTGAGGGAGCTGGGGGTGTTCAGCCTGGAGAAAAGGAAGCTGAGGGGAGACCTCTCTCGCTCCTCACCCAGAGCGCTGCGTGCAGCTTTGGAGTCCTCAGCACAGGAAGGACACGGACCTGTTGGAACAGGTCCAGTAGAGGGTCACAAAGTTGATCAGAGGGCTGATCTACTGTGAAGAC